>NC_081209.1:16716166-17016166 GCF_902713425.1 Acipenser ruthenus | reverse complement strand
GAGGGCGCCTGGCTCAAGAGAAAGACAGTAGTTAATACATACAGAAATGAATTGCATTATTGACAGTGATACACCGCATATTGTATGAGTACTGATGTAGTCTGTGTTGGAAGTTGCAGAGTTCAAGTTACTTATAAAATGCTATAGCTAACTTGAAATCTGCAACTGTTTAAGAGCTTAAGGCAATTAAAAAGGTCTAAGCAAATGATCAGTTCAATTAAGGGTCTAGTTAAGTAATTGAGAGCTCGGTTGGAATGAAAACCAGCAGACACAGTGGGCTCCCAGGATCGGGGTTGAGAAACACTGGTAGGGTGTTAAGTCGTTTTCTTCAGTGATTTCTCATGGAATGACCCTAGCCCCTGTCCTGAGCATCCAATCCATTTCAGTAGCAAATATTTAGACTCTGTCTGGTTTTTTCTTAGGGTCTGTGCTAAACTCAGAAAGTGGATATGCATTATTAAAAAAAAAAAGATCTGTAAAGGGATACTCTGTACACAAATGTGAAACTGTTGTAGCTGTATATTTGTATTTATTCTTTTAGTTATTGTTCCAGTATCTGCTTCATGTGTAGAATTGTCCAGATAGATTTTTTTTTGTAAAGTAATTATTTTGAACCTCCTTGTATTAAAAGAAAAAAATGAAGATGCTTTTTTTTCTTTTTTGTTTCATCACAGAGATCACACACACACATAAGTTGAATACTGTTATATAGGACGGTGTTCATAAAGTATAGAGCCCTGGTTAGTGTTTTGCCTGGAGGGTATACATTTATAAGTGCTGTTACTGAGTCATTCTGCTGTATTCCCACTAGGAGGCAGACAACTCTAAAATTGAGTTGTATGGAGGTTGACAAACATATCTCCTGCTGTCCACTAGATGGCACTGTGGGGTTTATCTTAAAGCAACTGCGCCTCATGTTTAATAGTAGATAACATAATGAAAACACCATTAAACAACCTCTCTAATATGTGTATTGGGGCTGGGTGTTTTTAGAATAAACCCAATATACTAAAAACACAAGAAACAATCCAATCAAATACAGAAAACAATATTGAGAAAGGCAATAGTGGCATCCTATATATAAAAAAAAAAATACCCATTAGTTATGTGTGCAGAAATACATACCGTACATCAAATACTTCACTGTCCAGAAGTGGCTGTGGTGGCGTGTGAACCAGCAGCACCTCCCGTTTTCCAAGCAGCCCCCTGGTACCGTTGTTTTGTCTGCCTTGTGCTTCTGACCCGTTGTCATGGTGACAGTTGTGTATGAATGAGTAGAAGAACTCTCACAGATATTATAACAGTGATTATAACTGAGATTTAAAAATAACCCTTTTTCTTTTTGTTCTGTTTTAAAGTTTGCCATGGTAATCTGAATGATTTATGTCATGCATTTACTGTAGTTTATTATACCATGCTCCACTGTGCTTTACTACACTTTGTTAGGTTTTTATCATGGAACAATGCACTAAGTCAGTTTGCACAGTATGCATGTGTGATGTGGAGCCATATAAATATCTACATATCTATCTATCTATCTATCTATCTATCTATCTATCTATCTATCTATACTTTTTGTAAACATAGCATGAACAACCCGGACATGTTGCTCTTGGCCTTGCCTGGTTTTCCCTGTCTTCTATTGGCGTTGCCATAGCGATCATTAATGTACTCATAAACACACCTTGCCCCCATAAGCAAGGCCTGCTCGGAGAAAACAGACGAAGAGTTCAAGTATAGCTGACTCACGAATACATCTTTAGATTCCTGAGTTAAAGTGTGCAGATTTGCTGTCATGTCTTTAAGCTTACAGTGCAGTCCTGAGGAGATGAGCTGCTCTTGTCAGCACAGCTGCCAGGCACAGTACAACTCTGACAGCACACACCACATTCTATTCAAATGATAACTGAATGGGATATAATAGCAGCACAGTAACTGCGGTATCAAGTGCCAGTCATATCAGGCAATGCAGGAACATTTGGACCATTAACACAACATAGTGGGATAGAAATAGCAGGATTTTATGTCCTGGAGAACTGGAAATCCACAGGTCAGTGCCAAAGCCACAGCCCTGTTTGGTGTGTTTGATCATAAATATGTTCCCTCTTCCTTGTGATTTTCACAGCTGTCTTATTGACACACCGGAAGCGCTGGGGTCCTGAGAGTGAAGCCCCTGTTCCAATGCAGCCTTCAACCCCCCCTCTGACCTTTCCCCTTTAAAAGCGGTTGAGGGATTTTTGGAACTAGGCTTTCCATTCCACACTGTATTGGCATTACTGCAGCACCCTTTAACCTGGGCAGAAAAACGTACTAATCAATTCAAAGGACCATGTTGTATAATATTGGATTGTTGCAATGACTGTCCATGTGACTTCATGTTGCAGTGAGTGGGATCATGCTCAGTGTACTCTGTCCTGCGATACTTTAGATTTCTCAGTCCTCAGCGGTATCAGAAAGAACAACTGGAGTGCAATCCCATTGGTTTACATTATCCAACGATCGCTCTCAGGCACAGGCTTCTCCCCCCATCCATGGTACTTGTTGCCTCTGTTTCTGAAACTGTGATAAATGTCATAAATGACAGTGATTCTAACTAACTTTTTATTCCTAACTAGGCCCTCTGCAGAACAGAACAGTTTACCCCAGTAACTGAAGAATGCCACTTGTTGTTAATAAAGAAAAAACAACTCCTAAATAACAGACTGTTTAGGTTGCGGGAGCTCCTGTAATTACCCACATATTTACTGAATCACCTTTTCAGGAGGTCGTCCCTCTTTTCAGAATGCAATACTTCACTGTTTTAATTGTTGCAGCCAGCCCTCTGCAGTAAAATTGACCTGAAGCACAGGGAGTGACTATGAAGTGGAAGCAACCTTTAATGTTTAATATTGTCTTTGAAAAAATGTCCCAAAGAAAACAGCAAATAACCAATAGATCTTCAGCACAAGAAAAGAGGACAATTGTGGCAGAGCAGGGCTCTGCCCTTGTAAATATTGGCAGGGATGGGGTTAAATTCTCCTCCCTGCCCAGGTTTTTGAGTCAGGTGGGAGCAATCAATTAATCAATTAGCACCTATTAGTAGTGCAATTAGTAGTGGGAAGCAGCTGAGGAAGCAAGGGTGTTTTTCTTTGTGTGCTGGTTTTTGTTCATTTTTTGCAATCCAGTGAAGGTAACGCTCAGCCTGGAAGCCTTATTTTTGTAAGTTTCATTTTGTGTTTAGTGTCTGTGTTTCAGAAACCTTTTGGTTGGCCCTCGTGCCTGTTTATTTTGTGTTTTTTATTTAATAAAGGTATTTTGGTTTGAACTGCAGTCTGTCTGGGCCTCATCCCTTGCGCCATCCTGTCACAACAACGTTATACTGTTGGTTGTGCATATGGGAGGTAAGAAGTGGATTTTGAAGCAGTGCTAACTTTATTAATTAGCGAGGAGCTTTAAAGTCATGTTAACAGTTTTATGATGTTTGCAGTCGTTCTTTCTATTGATGTGTTGCTGTACGACCAGGGACAGTGCTTTGAACTGCTCTGAAAAGCCAGACCTGGGACAGTGCTTTTAACTGCTGTGAAAATACAAGCATCTTTTGTTTTCTCTGATACTTCCTCATTCCAGTTATGGCTACTCGTTCTCGTACCACCACCAGTTAACACTCTGTAATTTACTATGCTGTAGAACAGTTACATGGGGTCTGCCGGCGCATTAATGTATCTGAATGAGGCCATCAGTGTTATAATATTACAGTGCTCTATGTCATTCATCTAATTTACTATCCAGTCTGTGTTATACTTCACTGATGGGTCAAGGGATGTGTGGAAGGGTGGTGGGCAATGCACTGACACACACAGGAGACCTGAAGGTTTACTTGAAAACACTGCACTGGTGCCCAGTTTTATTATTTAATATATTCTTTTAGCCCACAGAGGATGCTGTTGTCTGTGGCCTGAATACCGGCAACAGTAAACAGGACCACAGAAATACCCCCCCAAGGCCTATCTCTCAACCACTCAGAGGGAAAGCCAACAGATCTTGCAAGGCTGCTGCCCCCTTCCTGCAGAACCACGGATGCGCCAGATAGTCAGCACAGATCCCCCCCACCCTGTTACAGGTAGCCATGGAGATCCACCACCGGAATGAGAAGTACAAGAGAAATGAGAAGTTCCTACAACTTCGGTGAAGTTCCTGGGATTTTCAAAATAGTATAGATGGAAACTCCCTGGGCACACATGATCATGCTTTCAACTGAGTGGGCTTGCTGGGTGAGCCATTTTCAGCACACGGAGCATCAATCAGTGAGAGAGATTCTGTGCAGGACTTCAATCAGTGTGTGTGAGAGAGAGAGGTCTGTGCAGGACTTCAACCAGTGAGAGTGAGAGAGAGAGGCCTGTGTAGGACTCCAACCAGTGAGAGAGAGAGAGAGAGAGAGAGAGAGAGAGAGAGAGAGAGATCTGTGCAGGACTTCAATCAGTGAGAGAGGGGTCTATGCAGGACTTCAATCAGAGAGAGAGAGGTCTGTGCAGGACTTCAATCAACTCTCAAATGGACCATCTTCACATCACAGCTCTTTAAAATAACATATACAACACATAAATAAGAAACTCTTTCATTACCATTGCTAGGTGTTTAGTTCCATTTCCAAAGCATATCATTCACTTTATTTGAACTCCCTATTAGTATTCATTGCAGAGGATAGTAACTTTTATGAGCAGCAGACATTAGGTTAATTATATCTTAATCGTATGCAGGAATCCCTCTACGGACAAACATTAAACAAAAGAAGCTGGGAGATGAGCATCCTAAACTACTTCGGTTTTAAAGAAAAGTCTAACTCTTTCTCATCCAGAGACTTCAATATAAATGAGATTGCAGGCAGACCCTGAGAGGCACACTCCCTATGTCATGACCATTTAAAGAGTAAGCAGGAGCTGGTCATGTCTGTCCATCTGTCACACTCTGCATGGTGAACACGATCACTGCCTAAATCTTCTTTTAACATACACTCTCTTATAAAAGTTCCACAAGTACAGTGGTACTCCAAACTGTATCCATTTTTTTTTACTAAAACAGATTAGATTGGGACATTGGGTTTCTGCTAGGGTGACTTGGTATTATAAACAAGGTCATAAAATGTGTTTTTAATAAATGGGTATTTAATATAGAACAGTGGTTCTCAATCTGTGATCCGCAGACCACTGGTGGTCCGCCATCTCCTTTCAGGTGGTCCGTGGAAAGGTTACATAATTATTACGGAAAGGAAGTGGCAGCATAGTTTATAGATTCCATTGCAAACCCACAATGTGAGACCTTAAAAACTCAGCTACAGATGCAGGAAGACAATGCATACATGGAGAATATCTCCAAGTTAAAAAATGTTTAAACTCTCCATCATATATTGTTTTGGAGTGTTTCAGATGTATTCGTTACTGGGGAGTTTTCGTGTATTGCGCTCACGTGCACTCAGCACAGCAGCTTGTAAAGTAAGGAATAACACACAACAGGGCGTGCATTGTGTTGCATTAACATACAGCTGTATGTTAATGCAACACAACGCACAAGCCCTGGAGTGTTATCCAGCTTATAAAACGGATACAATCACAATGATATATCCCATTATTTGCTGAAAACATTAAACTGGAGCTTTTCAACATGTCCATTTATTGTAATTCAAATGAATTAATCCGTAAACAGAGCTGACATAACCTGCAATGTTAGCCTTGTTAGTGACCAAGCATTTAAAAATTCCAAATCCTGTATTTTTGTTGATAATGAAAAGATAGAGAAAAGGAGGCAAAGACAAAGTTCACTATCCACGCATTACTACTGCTGACCGCTGGAGAAGCTAATACAAAAATACATTATTGGCTTGGTCACTAACAGGCTATCATTGCGGTTTATGTCAGCACTGTTTAAGGAGCGATTGAGACCAGGACGGACGTAACATAACAAAATTGAGTAGGCTACGCTTGAGCAGCAGAAATACTTACTGAAGCACAGCATTATCGTAGCAGACCGTTTAGATTTTCAAGACAAACTAAGTCAATTACCATGTCTTTATGTTTCATAAATCAATAAATCAATAAAAACTCCACTTGCACAAGCATTTTTGTTTTCTTCGATTTCATTAAGTTGCTGGCTTGTTAAATATTTGAGTCTCTTGCTTTTTTCCCAACAGAGATTTTGATTCTTGTAATTCTCTGCACTTGTACACTGTAAATACCTCCGAAAAGAGCAAATGTGACAAAAGGAAGTCACTCATTTTTAAAAACTTCAAAACACCTCTCACAACAATGTATATATTTATAGCGAGTTTTATATCTTGTGTATTGATAATTTATTAATTTAACTGCTTCGGCAAAAAATAATTCTGCCTTGCATTATACTATTCTGCAGTGTAAAGAATCGTCAACAGCCAATCAGCGTGCAGCATCCAAATATTCCCTTTTATAAATAAAGATTATAGCTGGAGATTCATAGCTCCGACTGTGCTGGTACCTCATGAATGTAACTTCACAGATTATTAATTCACATGAAATCAATTTCTGCTGTAATTATCAATTTAAAACAGTATGTTTTTTATCCCTCTCTCTAAATTTGTGTTAATGAAAACTAGAACCGTTCTTTAAAACTCCAATTTTAAAATAACTTTGCTCACAGAAACAGGCCCGCCCATCGCATTAAAACAAAGAAAGTCTACGGTTATTCTTACAATTATAGTGATTTTTTCAGTGATCTAAACTGTTTATTATGTGGTTCGCCGAGCTAAAAAATAAAAAACATTCAGGTGATCCACAAACAAAAAAGTTTGAGAACCTCTGATATAGAACATAGTACCACCAAATGGCCCCATATTGCAATTTCAGAATCATTTTGCACAGATTGAACAGGTAAAATGAGACACATGTCTTGACAGCTGGAAAGGAGGAAGCCTGTTGTCCCTTATTCCTCTTAATTGGTGTGTGGGTTGCAGCAGTGAGGCAGTCCCCGGCTGAGCCTCCCTGTCCAACCACCTGACTTGCGTCCTGTCTCCCGCCGAGCGTCCGGACTCCCTCCTGTTGTGCCAGTCCATAATGTTAAACAAAAGCAAGAGTTGGTTGAATATTTTAACAAACAGTAAAAGGTAGGTCAACATATAGCAGTGCAGTTTCAGTAAGGCCAGTTAAGTACTGTAGGGAGGATGAATCAACAAATGATTTTTGATCAAAAATACTTTATATGCATAAAAGAAATACTGTTAATACAATCACATAAACATTGGATACAAGCAAGCAAAGATGCGCAGGTCACAGCATGAACCAATGTATACTCTTGTATCACAACACAGACGCCATGTGGAGCCAATTCAAGGAAGTGATTGATGATTCAAGCAAAAACATTACATTAAATATTATGAATATTAGCATTTCCACCCCCATTTCTTCCAATCAGTATGGCTCCACCCTACTATCACACACCTTCAACACATCTCCTGGCAAGGGGGGTAGGGGGGTAGAGGGGGGGGGAACTCGCCCAAATCTATAACATTCTATAGTGTGTCACATTTAAGCATTTTACAGACCTAATCTGTTATTTGTTTCTGGTGTTCTGTTTTCACACTGTGTCCACACATCGTGATTAGACAACTGCTAACTTTGGCTCTCTGCCCAGACTGCAAATGTCTTGCTTAGCTAGTTACACATGCTTTAAGATATATCAAAATATGAAAATAACATAGAAGTAAACTATAATCAAATACATAATTAATACTTTATGCAGAATGTCATCTCCTACAGTACTGTGCCGTAGTGTAATATTTATGATTGTTCAGAGGACAGAATTCAGTATCACACTACCTGTGTGCAGATGTAATTCATATTAGTTCAGCAGACTGTAAAATGGGTTTTGTGTGAAATGTGTGGGAAATCATTTTAGACAGTATTTGATGCACTGCCAGTCTCACTATCAGGGCATTTTTATTCAAAGCGGAAGTTGTCAGTATGATGAGAGAAGACTATTGAAGGTCCCATACATCTCTCCTCTCCCTAAAGTAATGGTAATTAAAGAGTTTCTTATTTATTTTTTGTATATTTTCATTTTTCATCATATCCTTGAACTTATTTTGGAAAATCTTGTGCTCAGAGTGGTTCTTAGCAATTATATTACGAGATGCTTCCAGTCATTGTCCAACCTGTGCATACCTTTAGGAGTTACAATATTTCTTGTAGCATCTATATTAACCAGAGCTTCCCCAGCAGAACTTTAATCACTGCTCAATGCCTCCCCACACTACTAAAGATATTCATAATGTGTATCACAATCCCAGCAAACTACATCAGAGAGACATACAATTACTCATTACCTGTGCCTATTAAACACAATTCAGTGGTAATTAACTTCTCTTGTATAATGAGCAGGATCATTTTTCTGGCTAACAACAACAGAAGAATGGCCCCCTGGACAGTACTTATGTGAAAAAGGTGTCTGGATTAATAACGCATTCCCTCTTTCCCAAATACCAACTTAATCACCAGAACGAATGACTAGCCAACTTAATGAAATGTTATTAAAAGATAATAGCAATGCTGCAATGATACAGAAATCCATGCTCTAACTAACTAACTCCACTAGTCATCCAGCCGAGTTTAGTTGGCACATTATACATACGAGCAATCAACTAATCACTGTTAAGGATTTGCCAAAATGCCTGTACATCTCCTTTATATAGCTCTAAAGTTAATAAAAACAGTACTTTTTTATACTGAATCGAGTACAAGATCTATTCTTGTGTTTTATAATAAGTTAAAACATTGCATGTAGGCTGTCTCTTATTACGAGGGATAGTTCCCTTTCAATTCGAAGACGACCAACAACAATACTTTTAATAATATTATCTTTATATAGTGTCTTTTATAAGGGATTTGAACCAGTGACCTTCTGATTACAAGCCCTGGACTTTAACCACTAGACCACACTGCCTGCTTTTAACTGCCACCACCGCTACATTTTGGGATATGCCTGCCACAGGTCAGGCATTTACTGAGCATTTTATGTCAGAGCTGCCGATAGGCCCCTTCGGGGAGTGACGTCCTTGGACCCATCTATCCATCTACAATAAATATATATAAATATATATATATATAAATAAATAAATAAAAAGAGCGAAAAGAGATATGCATATTGCTCCACCAGGTCTCAGCTCTGCCACGTCTGTGTTGAGTCTCTCTCTTTCTTTTTTCTTACTATACTGTCTGTAAGCTGTGCTCCACTCCACTATAAGCTACGCACTGCCCTGGTTACGTGACTACACGCGGTCCAGATTAGACACCTGGCCCAGTACCCTCGGTGCTTACACCGTCAGTGCCCTCAGTGCCCTTGGTGCCTCGGTGCTTCGTGCCTTTGGTGTCTCGGCACCCCAGAGCAGCAATATCCTTTTTGTAGCGAGGTGACCACAACTGAACACAGTATTCTAGATGAGGTCTTACTAATGCATTGTAAAGTTTTAACATTATTTCCCTTGATTTTAAATTCAACACTTTTCACTATATAGCCAAGCATATTGTTGGCCTTTTGTATAGCTTCCCCGCATTGTCTAGATGAAGACATTTCTGAGTCAACATAAACTCCTGGGACTTTTCCATAGATTCCTTCTTCAATTTCTTCCATATGGTATTTATAATGCAAACATTAGTTTGGCAGTAGCGAGACGTCCCTCGTCTGCTGTCTCTGCTCACGCTCCCTCGCAATGGCTTTCATATACTTTTCCAAAAGTATGGTTGCTGGACGTCTTCAATTGAAAGGGAACGTTAGCTTACGGATGTAACCCCGGTTCCCTGAAAGAGAAGACGACCAACAAACCTTGCAAGGTTGCATCACTCACATTCGCGGGTTCGATGCAAAAGAGAACATGATCTCCACGGAGTGACTACTTATTCCCTCGGTAGATGGGTCCGAGGACGTCACTCGCCGGAGGGGCCTATCGACAGCTCTGACATAAAATGCTCAGTAAATACCAGAACTGTGGCAGGCATATCCCAAAAGTATTGTTGTTGGTCATCTTCTCTTTCAGGGAAACAGGGTTACACCCGTAACCTAACGTTTTACATAGTTACAGCAGTCAGAAGCAAAACTGCATTAATGGCTTGTTATCCACACAGCGTATTACCTTACTGTTAAAAGACAGCATGCATATTTGATTTCTACTGTGTAAAGAAGGACTAAAGCAGGTACTTCCTAAAGTGCCTCTAGGACAGTCTTCTGGTGCTATAAAGTCACTTGGTCAATGCAGTGCAATGCAACTTAGCAGGTGGACGCCCCAGACGATGGGGATCAAGTCCAGGAATACAACCACAGGTTATAGAAAGGGATCTCAATGCAGATTTCTTCCCCCTCAATAGAAATTTTAGGTCTAAACCTTTGTATAAATAAGAGAGTAATTCCTTCCTAACATGGAAATATCTTAAAAAAAAAAAAAATTCTCGTCTATAGGTCTCTCGGTTCAGATGTTAGGTTCCCCCATGCCTGTTCCTCAGTTCAGTGATCTGATATTCAACTAAACTAATCACTTGCAATTTCCTCGCTTCAGCTCAAGATTACATCCTCCTCCTATGTGACTCGCTGGTCTGCCTTCACAACCTTCTGCAAGGTGCAGCAACCTCAGCAGCCAAAGCACTGGACACTGGCCTTCCAATACTCATACTATGCTTTTTAACCTGTGCTAGTCTCCCTCTCTGGACAGCAAAGCTTGTTCCCAGCCTCGGAGCTTAACCACGCGGCCTCGATTCCCCGGAGGTGGTTCTCTGCATGTTTATTTCTTTTTCATTTTTCCAGCATTCCAGTCTCCCTCGCAAGAGAATTGAAGTGTTTTTTATGTGTATTTTGAATATGCTTTCAGTTTGTAAGAAGTAAAATGATCTTAAAATGAAAATACCTTAGAACAGATTAAATTTCCCTTTTGATTTGACAGTTTCGTTGACTACAGAGAATAAATGAGTAGCACATACACGTGACTGCTCCAAAACAGTGTGCATTGAATTCCAGTTTCTTTGGAATGTCTTTGATCATGATACTCCTGAGAGCATATGCAATAATGCATACACTCGTTTTTCCCTTTCTATGAGTTTCAGATTTAAGATAAAGCCTTTCAATCACAATTGACTACCAATGTCTTAAAGATACAGCGTGTTAATAAAAAGTTGGGAACTAGAAGATAGATTTAACCATGTGACTGTGCTTCCTGATTCTAGCACAAGCATGCACGACAGGGACCCATGCGGGGACTTTCCAAGTACAGTGCCTTGCATAAGTATTCACCAACCTTGGACTTTTCCACATTTTGTAGTGTTACAACCTGGAATTAAAATGGATTTATTTGGGATTTATACCATTTGATTTACACAACACACTTAACACTCTGAAGGTGCAAAATATTTTTTATTGTGACACAAAAGTTAATTAAACAAAAAAAAGACATTTGTTGGTTGCATAAGTATTCACCCCCCTGAGTCAATACTTGGTAGAAGCACCTTTGGCAGCAATTACAGCGGTGAGTCTTTTTGGGTAAGTCTCTACCAGCTTTGCACATCTGGATCCTGCAATTTTTGCTCATTCTTCTTGGCAAAATTGCTCAAGCTCTGTCAAGTTGGATGGGGACCGTTGGTGAACAGCAATTTTCAAGTCTTGCCACAGATTCTCAATTGGATTGAGGTCTGGGCTTTGACTGGGCCATTCTAAGACATTCAGGTTCTTGTTTTTAAACCACTCCCGTGTAGCTTTGACTGTGTGTTTAGGGTCATTGTCCTGCTGGAATGTGAACCTCCGCCCCAGTCCCAGGTCTCTTGCAGACTGAAACAGGTTTTCCTCTAGAATTTCCCTGTATTTGGCTCCATCCATCTTGCCCTCAATCCTGACCAGTTTCCCAGTCCCTGCCGATGAAAAGCATCCCACCACCATGCTTCACCGTGGGGATGGTGTTCTCAGGGTGATGAGCAGTGTTGGCTTTGCGCCACACATAGCGTTTTGCGCTAATGCCAAAAAGTTCAGTTTTGGTCTCATCAGACCAGAGAACCTTTTTCCACATGTTTGCTGTGTCTCCCACATGCCTTTTGGCAAAATCCAAACAGGATTTGATATGGTTTTTTTTCAGCAATGGCTTTCTTCTCGCCACTCTTCCATAAAGCCCAGCTTTGTGGAGCATCCGGGTTATAGTTGTCCCATGGACGGTTTCTCCCATCTCAGCTGTGGATCTCTCCAGCTCCTTCAGAGTTACCATTGGCCTCTTGGTAGCTTCTCTGACTAATGCCTTCCTTACCTGGTCACTGAGTTTTGGTGGACGGCCTTCTCTAGGCAGAGTCGCGGTTGTGCCATATTCTTTCCATTTTTTAATAATGGATTTAACGGTGCTCTGGGGGATGTTCAAAGTTTGGGATATTTTTTCATAACCCAACCCTGATTGGTGCTTCTCCAGAACTTTGTCCCAGACTTGTTTTGATAGCTCCTTGGTCTTCATGATGCTGTTTGTTTAGATATGCTCTCTAACAAACTCTGGGGCCTTCCAGAAACAGGTGTATTTAATCTGAGATCATGTGACACTTTAATTGCACACAGGTGGACTCCATTCAACTAATTATGTGACTTCTGAAGGCAATTGGTTGCACCAGAGCTTATTTAGGGGTGTCACAGCAAAGGGGGTGAATACTTATGCAATCAAGACTTTTCAGTTTTTTATTTGTAAATAATTTTGAAAAATATGTAGATTTTTTCCCCCACTTCGACATTATGGACTATTTTGTGTAAATCAGTGACACAAAATCCCAATTAAATCCATTTTAATTCCAAGTTGTAACACTACAAAATGTGGAAAAGTCCAAGGGGGGTGAATATTTATGCAAGGCACTGTACAAGCAGGTGTGGTCAACTGAGTTAAAAACGTCTTTTAGAAAACTAAAACAATACCAGGTGCAATGTGGTGCACTCAGTATATCTGAGCTCTCTGACCTTTCATAAAGAGCCACAATACAAGCGAAAAAAAGACTGTTTAACCAAACAACACACAGCTTCAACACATGGCTTCATTTCTGTGCTCATTGAACAGGTTACATGTTTAAACACTTGCTCCAATCAAAAACTAGTGATTGTCCAGCCTTCATCTCTAAATCAAAAGAGCCATATTGTGGAGCTCAGTGGGCTGTAAGGGATAAAGAGCCACCCGTTGATCATCCTTAATCTAATCAGAATGAGAAAACCTTAATTAAAATAGGGTTTTATAATGCATGTTAATTGAAGCATTCAGACGATTAACCATATGTGCATTCCAAGCATTTTTGAGAAATGAATTTCTATTGAGAAAGTACAACAATAATATTTAAACTTGTGGAAGTGCAATTGTGACAGCTGGCATAGAGAACAGGGGCTCTTCTAGAGCCAGATTCACAGGTTAACACAATCCCTGCTACAATTGCACATGTATGGTTGGTCAACTCAAAGATTTCATTGATTTATTGTAAAGCGCTTTGATGGTGATGGTGGTCCACTATGAAAGGTGCTATATAAAACAAAGACTGATTGATTGATTGATTGATTGATTGATTGATTTATGTCTGTAAAAAAAAAAAAAATGACTATGAATTTAAATCTGCCACATTTTACATCAGTTTTCTTTGTAGTGAAAACAATGTCCGTATTGAAGTAACAGAACACTGTTGGAGTGATTGCAAACATAAAAAGGCAACGGAACCGTAGTATTATTAAAAATGGCATTTATACCCGTAAATACTTTATGATGCAGGGTTATATTTATTTGATATCATTTATGAGTAAGATAAAAAACAGTCTTGATTTCAGCAAGGTCCTGATCACCAAAAGACTGCAGATGAATTTGGAGATGAAAAGTATGCCAGTGCAAATGAATTGAATCCCGGGTAACATCAGGTTTCTGACAGATCAAAGCACATGGTGTGACAAGAAAGACTTAATGTTCTGTTACTGATGCCCTCAGTCCAGGCTTTGCTGGTGTTGTTGTTCATTAAAACTTGCCTTGGCAAGGAAGGAACACCCGGCAAGACAATGCAATCACGCAGTTGCATTACAAGCGAGAGGAGTAATGAGAGAGAATTAAATCCATGTACTTAAAGGGACTAAAGCTAATAACTCAATTTAGTAACTCTTAGCTTGAAATTCAGGGTGAATCCATTTAGTGTTTAAAAATAAAACACATTTCATTGGCATCTCTTACTGGAATTAGATTTTTTTTTAAATATATATTTTACCTTTTAATTTTTTTAAGCTTTTATCTTTAGCTTGTAGTTCTAATATCTGGTTGTTTTGAATCATGGGGAGAATCGCCTTGTAACACATTGGAAACAGGAAAATATCAGGATGCAATACATTGATATGATACTAGACCAATACAAAAATGATCAAATAAGAAACCTAGAATAACAACAAAAATATGGTATGATTTCCTGTAGAAATATTGCATAGTTTCCAATTTTGCATTCTTATCAAATGAAAATAAAATCCCATGGTGGATTGCTAATACTCTTTTGGAATTTCCGGTAATAATAGTTTGTATGACAATTTGAATAACTTCCCATGTTTAAGTCACAATAAACATATTTTTTTTTAGTTATTATTACATTCAAATCTGCATGAAAATCCAAATCACTTACTCAGCCAATGAGAGGCATGGTTGTCCTTGTCAGAGCTAATCAGCAGTGCTGGGCAAGGGATGTAATCTCCTGCTCTCACACCCTCTAATCTCCTGTTCACTGGAACAATCCTGCTCTCACACCCTCTAATCTGTCCACTGGAACAATCCTGCTCTCACACCCTCTAATCTCCCGTCCACTGGAACAATCCTGCTCTCACACCCTCTAATCTCCTGTTCACTGGAACAAGCCTGCTCTTATTCTTGTTCTAATGCTCGGGTGGCTCAGCTTCTGACCCAATTGGCCTGGTGCCTATTCTCCCATTCCAACACATTTCTTTTGTGGTGATTTGTCACTGTCCTATCACCAACATTGTGAGAGAGAGAGAGAGAGAGAGAGAGAGAGAGAGAGAGAGAGAGAGAGAGAGAGAGAGAGTGGATACAAAGCAGCAACTTTTTGTATTTTCTTTCTTTTTTATTTTCACAATTCTTTAAACCGTTTAATTACATTTTTTCAACTTTGCACTCCCCATTTTCTGTTTAATTAAAAAGCAGGAGACTGATAAGGCCTGGGGTTGCGGGAGTGACAATTATTAAAACTAACCAACAGTGCCAACATTCTGAAAAAGGAATGAGCATTATGATGAAATAAGACAGAAGGCCAGTGTAATGAACCCGTCACTATTGGCTTTGTCTGGCCCTTTAAAAGCCCACCCACTTTTGACAGCTCACTACCAGAATTAAGGAGGGAATCCAGGGACTCACACACAGGCAGAGTACTTATTGAATCCAGGGACTCACACACAGGCAGGGTACTTATTGAATCCAGGGACTCACACACAGGCAGGGTACTTATTGAATCCAGGGACTCACACACAGGCTCGGTACTTATTGAATCCAGGGACTCACACACAGGCAGGGTACTTATTGAATCCAGGGACTCACACACAGGCTCAGTACTTATTGAATCCAGGGACTCACACACAGGCAGGGTACTGATTGAATCCAGGGACTCACACACAGGCAGGGTACTTATTGAATCCAGGGACTTACACACAGGCAGGGTACTTATTGAATCCAGGGACTCACACTCAGGCAGGGTACTTATTGAATCCAGGGACTTACACACAGGCAGGGTACTTATTGAATCCAGGGACTCACACTCAGGCAGGGTACTTATTGAGTCCAGGGACTCACACACAGGCAGGGTACTTATTGAATCCAGGGACTTACACACAGGCAGGGTACTTATTGAATCCAGGGACTCACACTCAGGCAGGGTACTTATTGAATCCAGGGACTCACACTCATGAGGGCACTTTTTGTAATTTCGATATGAACTGTTCGAGCAATGATGCAGTTAACACTTTGTGTTATTGATATTTCAGTAGCATGCATTATCATCTTGAAAGTAGCCATCAGGTAAAACTTTTAAGTTTACTTAAAACTTTAAGTAAACTACAGCATTCATTCATGCTTCCAGAGTAATCAAGGGAGCCAGGGTATACCAGGAGAACACGCCCACACCAGGGTATACCAGGAGAACACGCCCCACACCAGGCTATACCAGGAGAACACACCCCACACCAGGGTATACCAGGATAACATGTCCACACAAGTGTATACCAGGAGAACATGCCCCACACCAGGCTATACCAGAAGAACATGCCCCACACCAGGCTATACCAGGAGAACACACCCCACACCAAGATATACCAGGAGAAAACTCCCCACACCAGTGTATACCATGAGAACACACCCCACACCAGGGTATACCAGGAGAACATGTCCACACAAGTGTATACCAGGAGAACATGCCCCACACCAGACTATACCAGGAGAACACGCTCCACACCAAGATATACCAGGAGAACACTCCCCACACCAGGGTATACCAGGAGAACATGTCCACACAAGTGTATACCAGGAGAACATGCCCCACACCAGGCTATACCAGGAGAACATGCCCCACACCAGGCTATACCAGGAGAACACACCCCACACCAAGATATACCAGGAGAACACTCCCCACACCAGTGTATACCATGAGAACACACCCCACACCAGGGTATACCAGGAGAACATGTCCACACAAGTGTATACCAGGAGAACACGCTCCACACCAAGATATACCAGGAGAACATGCCCCACACCAGACTATACCAGGAGAACACGCTCCACACCAAGATATACCAGGAGAACACTCCCCACACCAGTGTATACCATGAGAACACGCCCCACACCAGGGTATACCAGGAGAACATGCCCCACACCAGGGTTTACCAGGTGAACACGTCCACACCAGGGTATACCAGGAGAACACGCCCCACACCAGGCTATACCAGGAGAACACGCCCCACACCAGGGTATACCAGGAGAACACCCCCCACACCAGGGTATACTATGAGAACACGCCCCACACCAGGCTATACCAGGAGAACACACCCCACACCAGGGTATACCAGGAGAACACGTCCACACCAGGGTATACCAGGAGAACATGCCCCACACCAGGCTATACCAGGAGAACACACCCCACATCAGGGTATACCATGAGAACACACCCCACATCAGGGTATACCATGAGTGCACGCCCACACCAGGGTATACCAGGAGAACACACCCCACACCAGGGTATACCATGAGTGCACGCCCACACCAGGGTGTACCAGGAGAACACGCCCCACACCAGATTATACCAGGAGAACACACCCCACACCAGGGTATACCAGGAGAACACGCCCACACCAGGGTATACCAGGAGAACACGCCCCACACCAGGGTATACCAGGAGAACACGCCCACACCAGGGTATACCAGGAGAACACGCCCCACACCAGGCTATACCAGGAGAACATGCCCCACACCAGGCTATACCAGGAGAACACACCCCACACTAGGGTATACCAGGAGAACACGCCCCACACCAGACTATACCAGGGGAACACGCTCCACACCAAGATATACCAGGAGAAAACTCCCCACACCAGTGTATACCATGAGAATACGCCCCACACCAGGGTATACCAGGAGAACACGCCCCACATTAGGGTATAACATGAGAACATGCCCCACACCAGGGTTTACCAGGAGAACACGCCCCTCACCAGGGTATACCAGGAGAACATGCCCCACACCAGGGTATACTATGAGAGCACGCCGCTCACCAGGGTATACCAGGAGAACACGCCCCACACCAGGTATACCATGAGAACACTCCCACACCAGGTATACCATGAGAACACTCCCACACCAGGGTATACCAGGAGAACATGCCCCACACCAGGGTATACTATGAAAGCAGGCCCCTCACCAGGGCGATACAGAATAATAACACATTCAAGTACCCTTACCCAAGCTACACCGCGTAAATAATGTGTGATCAACACACCTTGAAACCATGTGATTGCCATTAACCTCCTTCACAACTACATTTTCAAATCACGAGTATCACACATTATTTATCCGTTTGTGAACAGGCTATAAGATTCTGACTTGGTGGCTGTGTTACTTTTGTGATTAATGCTGGCACATGGTTCTAATCAAATCTGTGCTTACATTGAAAACGTATATCTTCAATGTAGCATTTGTACCAAAGACCAATGGATCTATATGAGGCGGACATTAACAATTAATTAGAATGGAATCACTAATGAAAATCTAAGGAACAATCCACAAGCAGGAACCTCTTACTAATTAGAGTTGAACAGCACCTCAATGATTTATCGACTGCTCAGGAACCTCATTACTAAAACATTAAATGGCCTAAACATTACATTTTGCTAACTATGGTCATCATTGATGAGCTACTCAAAATTACTTGTAATTCATTCAAGTCTGACAATAGATTTTCCCAGTTAATAAAGAGCAATTCAATTCTAATTATTCTCAGACTATGGAGCTATTTATAGAAGATTCTGCACAAACAGTTTTAACCTCTCTCTATGATTCTAAGTTTTCCAAGCCACTCTGAATGTCGACTCCCTGCTGCCATTCAGGAGGACTAAAGATCAGCTTTCCTAAGCCTGTTTTCCAGACAATCCCCTGGAAGCACTACATCCAACGTAGAACTCTCCCTGGGGGTCAGTAACTTGGTGTGAGTGGGATTCAGACCTCACCCTAAACTTCAGAAGGCAGTGCCTTGACTAAGGGAGACCTGGGACATCCCTCTTTGACACATTTGCAGAGTTGTACTTGGAAACCAGATTTAGCCTCATATTGCTGTTGCACAAAGCCGTTACAGGAAATGACCTTGAAACATCTTGCAATGGTTTTTAATAGAGAACATATTGCTATGAACCATGCTGAGCTCAAACTTTTCAACAATACGTTTCAAAGATTTTATAAAAAAATAGAAAAAAAACAAGAATCAGAAACCAAATATCATATTCTACTTTTAAAGCAAAGCATACTGGTACAGTACATGGTAGTGTATTACACTGAGATAAAAAAAAAAAAAAAAACAGCCGGATGTTGTCTGCTGTACCCTGTCAGTACATCCTCAATGTAAAACAAAAGAATTCACTGTGAGTGATTGGGGGTTGAAGGAAGTTTACAGCTGAGCCGTGTGCATGAGGGGGCCGGTGACTAAGGGAAAAGGAGTGTTTCCAAATCAATGCTTTCTTTCATTAGCTACCAGGACTCTTTTGGTGTTTCTAGAAGCACATCCAAACACATGGAAACACACTCACAGTACTCCATGCATCAGAGGATGCCAGTTCATAACAAACACACAGTGCGGGCTCCGTTTGGTTTGTTGCTAAAGTGAACCCAGGAGGATGTGTGCTCCAGGATGCAGATAGAACACACCCTGGAGATCGAGAACAGGCTCAGCAAGGAACTAGAACTAAAGAGCAGCTCTGGACTCCTTGTCTAAGAACCTTAACACAGACTTAATGCAAAATAATAATAATAATAATTGATTCATTGCAATAATGATTGCAAACACCTTAAAAGGTAAGGCAATAGTAAAAAAAAAAAAAAATGAGATGTGCAAAGAACACATTAAGCCATGAATCCAGTTCTAAGATTCTTTGGGGCTGATGTAAGGATACCTGCAAAGTGATTGTCTGCTGCAAAACACCCATATTGTGGGCAAAATCTGCATTTTGCACTCACAAACCATGTTTAGCGTCTGTAAAGTGAGAATTTAGTGTCCGTAAAGTGGGACTTTAGCGGTCACTAAAAATGTGGCATTTGTAAAGAATGTTTTTCACCTGCCGTTCTGCACCCGCTATCAAATGAGCACTTTGCTATTAATCCATTTAAATGATATTGAAATGTATTCAAATGAAGAAGAGCAAAGAATTAGGTGGGGATCTTGAAATACTAAGCGGGTACTGCGGGCAGCAGTGTGGAGTAGTGGGGCAGCAGTGTGGAGTAGTGGTTAGGGCTCTGGACTCTTGACCAGAGGGTTGTGGGTTCAATCCCCAGTGGGGGACACTGCTGTTGTACCCTTGAGCAAGGTACTTTACCTAGAATATAAGAAGAAGAACATAAGAAAGTTTACAAACGAGAGGAGGCCATTCAGCCCATCTTGCTTGTTTGGTTGTTAGTAGCTTATTGATCCCAGAATCTCATCAAGCAGCTTCTTGAAGGATCCCAGGGTGTCAGCTTCAACAACATTACAGGGGAGTTGGTTCCAGACCCTCACAATTCTCTGTGTAAAAAAATGCCTCCTATTTTCTGTTCTGAATGCCCCTTTATCTAATCTCCATTTATGACCCCTGGTCCTTGTTTCTTTTTTCAAGTCAAAGAAGTCCCCCGGGTTGACATTGTCTATACCTTTTAGGATTTTGAATGTTTGAATCAGATCGCCGCGTAGTCTTCTTTGTTCAAGACTGAATAGATTCAATTCTTTTAGCCTGTCTGCATACGACATGCCTTTTAAACCCGGGATAATTCTGGTTGCTCTTCTTTGCACTCTTTCTAGAGCAGCAATATCCTTTTTGCAACGAGGTGACCAGAACTGAACACAATATTCTAGGTGAGGTCTTACTAATGCATTGTAGAGTTTTAACATTACTTCCCTTGATTTAAATTCAACACTTCTCACAATATATCCAAGCATCTTGTTAGCCTTTTTTATAGCTTCCCCACATTGTCTAGATGAAGACATTTCTGAGTCAACATAAACTCCTAGGTCTTTTTCATAGTTCCCTTCTTCAATTTCACTATCTCCCATATGATATTTATAATGCACATTTTTATTGCCCGCATGCAATACTTTACACCTAGATTGCTCCAGTAAAAACCCAACTGTATAAATGGGTAATTGCATGTAAAAATAAATAATGTGATATCTGTATAATGTGAAATAATGTATAATGTGATATCTTGTAACAATTGTAAGTCGCACTGGATAATTGCGTCTGCTAAGAAAATAAATAATAATAATAATAATGATAATAATGAGATGTAAGGATTCTGCCTTGCACTTGGGCAATTACTGACCCTCCAAAAACTTTGCACCTCCTCTTACAAGGTTAAAACCATTGTAGAAGCGAGTAATTAAGAGCTGTATAAAAGCACACACCTGCAGAGACCTGTCATTGGCTTCAGGATGGCTGCTGTGGTACACTTCCTGATGCAGCGAAGATTGGCTCTTGTTAAGAACATGCAAGAAAATCTTCAGAGGAGAAGGGCAAGACGGAGAAGACGCTGCATATTCAAACCCAGGGTCACTTTGATTGGGATACCCGAGGATGCGGTGGTAAGGCGTTATTGTTTCACTCTGCAGGTCATCCTAGATCTAATAGCTGAATTTCACCTTTTCATCACCGGTAACACAGACGGCACTGACTTTCTCAACTATAGGGGACCATATGGCCTCTTTGGTAGCATAACTTATGTAACGTGTGTGTATTGTTTTAATTTTTTTTCTTTACAATTTGACCAAAAAAAAAAATGAAACAATACACACACCTTATGTGAACAGTTGTAACAACACATGGGAACATGTAACACAATAACATAAAAAGGTCCTTATGTGCCCTTTAAACTGACATAGGCTGCAGTGCACAATAATTGCCTGGCCGCTAGGCAATTTGGGTCTTGCAGCCGCAATTGTTTGCACTGCGCCTATCCTTACACCAGCCCCTTTGTGTCTATACACCAACTAGAGGACATCAGAACGGCAAATATGACTCATGTAATGGAACATGGTTTAAATCTCTTCAAATTTGAAAATAAATACCTCAAAAATCTTGGAGTGCACATACATGGTTCATTGTATGATCTTCCCAAAATATTTCCACCCATCTGGTTGATTTAAAGCAAGGCAGTAAGAGTAAACATCAGTCGAGGGACTAAACAGAAAGCATTCATCTCTCCCTCCCACACACTAGCACCACTTTGTGAATTCACTGAGAGAAGCTATAGGAGCCCATGAAATGTTGCTTGTGGTGGGGGTTTGATCAGTCATGGGATAAGCAAGGGAATTGCAAAGTTAACAGCAAGTACAGTAAGCAGTACACTTTGATCATTCTGGAGAGCTTGAAGCTGCTTAGGTTTCGATGATCGTCCTCAGGTGGTGAAGGAATGTTCCCCATTCCCCCTGAATACTCCCTGACAAAGCTTTATGTTTTGTATAATGAGGCTGCTAGGTTTGTATAAATGTTTCAAACTCAATGCACCACTGAATACTCTATAGTAAATTAGTGTGGCAACCACTTCGTTGCCAGAGATTGTATCAATTAATGATCACATTTTATAAATTCTATCACAACTTTTCTTCAAGGCATCTCAAGGGGTCTCCAATCTCCTCAAGCTCTGCTTTAAGAAGTTTTCAGCAGAGACTACCTTCTGTCCCAAGGACCAGCATTAAAACTGGATCAAGGTCTTTCTCATTCTCTTACCCCTCTAAGTGCAATGCACTTGCCCTGGACATTAGGACTGAGGTTACTCCACATGCGTCCGATCCACGTGTGGCTCGGTGCCTTTCAGCTATACCCCAAGCGGAACAGACACCGTCGGCTGACCATGGCTGACCATGTCTCGCCTATGCTGGGAAGCCCTATGCTGGTGGAGGCAAGCCTCTCACCGGAACGAAGGCGTAAGGATGGAGTGATACACAACTGTCAAGTGGTGATGACAGACGCATCCAACTCTGGTTGGGGGGCAGTCTAGGCAGGCAGAGGAGTCCGTGGACCCTGGTCAGGCTATTGGACAGATAAATGCACTGTAGCTGAGAGAGGTTCACCTCACGCTTCAACATTTCCTTCCTGTGCTCCAGAACAGACATGTCCTTGTCCACATGAACAACATGTCACTAGTGGCGTACGTGAACCCCCAGGGAGGGCTTCAGTGCCGGGGGTTACACCGCATAGCCTTTCAGCTGTTGATCTGGGCACAGAGGCACTTACTGTCCCTCCATTCTGTCCATCTCCCTGGAGTGGTGAACTGGGCAGCGGACCCCTCTCTCTCTCTCTCTCTCTCTCTCTCTCTCTCTCTCTCTCTCTCTCTCTCTCTCTCTCTCTCTCTCTCTCTCTCTCTCTCTCTCTCTCTCTCTCTCTCTCTCTCTCTCTCTCTCTCTCTCTCTCTCTCTCTCTCTCTCTCTCTCTCGGTCCTCACCTGTCAGAATGGTGACTGCACCCTCAGATGGTGCAGCGCATTTGGGAACGCTTCGGGGAAGCCCGTTGATCTCTTTGCCATGGCAGAGACAACCCATTGCCCCTGTGGTTTTCCCTCCGCAGCTGCAGCAGTCCACAAGGCATCGTCACCCTAGCCCACAAGTGACCCAAAGCTCTTTTGTACACTTTCCGGCCGATACCACTGCTCCCTGTCAAGAGAGACAAGGTGTCAGTTCTCCTGGTGGCCCCCAGATGGCCCAGGAGATTCTGGTTTTCAAACCTCTGCCAGCTGCTGCAGGGCCATCTCTGGGAGATCCTGCTGCGCATGGATCTCTTCAGTCAGGCGAAAGGCACCCTCTGGCACCCAGACCCGGGCAGACTCCAACTGTGGGTCTGGCCCCTGAACGGGACCGTCTGTCTGCCTTAGGGCTTTCAGACGCAGTCGTCAGTACACTGCAGAACATTTGGGCCTCCTCCACAAGTGCGTTGTATGCCTATAAGTGGAAGTATTTTCAAAATTGGTGCATGACCAGAGGTCATGACCCCATTTATTGCCCTATAGCAACTATTTTGCAGTTTCTACAAAGGTTGGTCGATCAACCTCTACGGTGAAAGTGTACCTAGCAGCCATTTCTGCATGCCATGTCCCCATTGACAGTGTCCCAGGCGTTCATATACTAGTGACCTGTTTTCTGAAGGGTGCTCCGCAGTTACGTCCTCATAAGAAGGATGTCCTCCTCTAGACGTAGTACTGGAGGCTTTCACTAAGACCATTTGAGTCTATACATTCCATAGAGTTGAAATATCTATGAAGACAGTTTCTATTAGCCATCCCGTCTGCTAAGCGGGTTAGTGAGCTACAGGCTCTGTCAGTGCACAGTTCCTGTATGCGTAATTGGGACAATGGAAAAACAGGGTATCGTTGATCACAAACCCTGCTTTTCTCCCTATGGTGATTCTGGCTTTTCACTTGAATCAATCAGTGGAACTAGAGGCTTTCCATACCCCTCCTTTTGCAGAGGAGACGGACCGGAGATTGAATTCCCTCTGCCCTGTTAGGGTATTGAGAGATTATGTGGATAGGACAAGAGCGTTGGGTCAGTCTGACCAGCTCTTCATCTGTCATGGTAAAAGGACCCGAGGTCAAGCCCTCTCTTAGCAGCGACTGTCCCATTGGATTGTGGACACAGTCTCGACTGCATATACTAATGCCGGCCTACCCCCACCTGGGAGGGTGGCCACGCACTCTACCAGAGGTGTGGCTACGTCATGGGCCTTCTTTAGAGGAGCTTCATTGACTGACATTGCACTGTGGCTAGCTGGGCTACGCCGCGTACATTCTCCAGGTTCTACCGCCTTAATGTGGTAGATCCTTCCCTGCCATGTGGTAGATCCTTCCATTAGGCATGAGTGTCCTTGAGGTTGCAATCTCGCACGGTTTACCTTGGGTTATGCGGTTCTGATGCACCCCTCATCTGCTGCCGTTCCTTCTCCCTCGCGACTGCTCTGGTATACTTTTCCATAAGTATGTTGGTGGTCGTCTTCAAATTGAAAGGGAACGTTAGGTTACTTACCATAACCCTGGTTCCCTGAAAGAGAAGACGACCACCAACCAGCGAGGTCGCATCAGTCACCCTCACGGGTTCAATGCAAAAGAGGAAATGGTCTCCGCGGGTTGACTGTTTAATCCCTCAGTAGGCGGGACCGAGGACGTCACCCCGCAGAGGGGCCTATGGCAGCTCTGACATAAAATGCTCAGTGAGTACCTGACCTGTGGCAGGTATATCCCATAAATATGTTGGTGGTCATCTTCTCTTTCAGGGAACCAGGGTTATGGTAAGTAACCGAATGATTTCTCACCTTTGATTTTAAATTGAGTGAAGTCACCCAAGTCTATTTTAGTTGTCAAGTTGTTGCTGAGAACCTACTATCAAAACTTCTGTCTTGTCAGAGTTTAATTGCAGGAAATTTGGGGACATCCAAATGTTGATGTCAATAATACACTCAAGTAAGACTGATGTAATAATGTCACCAGGTTTCATAGATATATAACTGTGTATCAGCAGCAGTGTCCTGGCTAACTTTGTAAAATAAATAAATAAAATGAGCATACAAGTTTACATGGTAAACTATTCTAAGGCCAACACCTAGATCCAATAAAACCAGAACCCAATGCTTTTCTGCCTCCCCTGGACCTCTGCTAATGAACCACTGCCGGTGAAGAATGGGGATAAAATACACCTCAAATACTGAATAGCTGGATGCCATATTTCTGCAGCTTGCAGGTAGAATTTGAATCAGGTTCTCCCATCCCCTGACACCACAGCATAGGGAGCTGTAGCTGAAGCAGGAGAATGAAGAGATAAATCCACATATAAAATGTAAGTACTAGTTTACAAACACCTCCGCCTTCATTAAAAGATTACACTCTGTAATCCCTGAGGCTACAGCACATCTCTGCATCCTCCACACTACAGCACGTCTCTGCTTTTAATTAAAGATGTTATCTTCTTAAGAAAGGGCAGATAGCATGCTCACTCTCAGTTCTCACTAGATTTGGTGGATGGCAAGAAGTGAAAACAATGCTTTACAGAATTAAAAAATAGGGTTACCCCAGTTATACCACATGCGTAGCTGAGTAACTCAGATAATGAGTTTCATTATTCACATAGTCAGGATAATAACTTTTTTTAACTAGAACTTCTTTCTACACAATTCCAAATAGCTCTATCTGGGACGCACAGAAACAGGAGCTGCCTGACCTGTTTCAAACCATAAAGCACAAAACTCCACAAACGAGTCGGTACCGTCTCCCTGAAACATGCACACCTGAGAAATGTTCATTTTAAATCGATGCCCATGTTTCATTGAAGAAAGTTTAGCTACACAATTTAATTACAGAGAAAAGTTTGGTGTGTTGCCAAATATTTTTCAGTTGAATAATACAAAAATAAAAGTGTCTTAAATCTACTTGATCTTCAGCCTAAAATAGCTAATGTTGTCCAATAGCGATAGAAAAATGGCAGATGTAAAACAGGGATAGTTAGAACATGGATTTTTAAGACCCGGTTATTATCACTGCTTTAATATAAAAAAGTCATGAAGGAATAAAGTAATCTTTCCTGGTTTCTCTCTCAGCCTGTGGGACTCATTTCTTCCTCTACCTTCTCAGCCACCCCCAGGAATTTCACACACTCAAACCGGTGGGACTGTCACTGCCAAGGGCTCCAGACAGCACTGGATACAATTACAGCCCAGCGACACACACACACATATTCTCCCACAGTGCATTCTTATCCTCTCCTCTTACAGAGGGCCTGTCTGCAAGCCCGACACCACGTTGTTGAGTGTGATTTCTGCTACTAGTAGGGGTCACTGTGGATTCAAAATTCTCCCACCAGTGTGTGTGCAGCCAAAAGGCATATCTTTTCAAAGTGTTTAAATGATACAAAATGAGAAGCAAACAACTGGAGAGGGACGCGCTTTGAGTTACATGACACAGTTGTTTGATTGTCTATTTGTGGTCCTAACCTAGCGGATATTAGAGTTCACATCACAACACCACCACACAATTTGAACAAGATTTGCAATTTGTTAATATGATAATATGAATAAGGGCAGACAGTGGAGGCACAACATGGAGCATGTATGTTATAATGATAGGCATGACTTACTGGATTTCATTTGTAAAGTAAAAATGACGCTATTGTAGCGATCCTGGTTCCCGCAGGCAGGAGCATTACACAAGGCGAGGCAATCCACACACAGACAGAGGGCAGGCGCGAACCCGGTACCGCTGTACAAAAGAGCCAGCTCCTTTGCAAGGAGCATATATCGGGCTGCCTGCACTTTCTGTAATTACATATTTTCAGATTTTCCTTTTACAATCAAATCCATGTTCATATTGTATGCAGTATTACTTTTATGTATTGCTATTGGGGGGGGGGGGGGGGGGCGGGGTTCAAATACGGTGGTGATTTTTAGTAATACTGCTAAACTGGTAAAAGAAGGGCCATTGCCATTGTCCCTAACATTTCTGGTTAAAAGTCACAGAATTAAAAAGAGCCATATAAACATCAGGTTTGTTAGATTACACATTCGATTACACTCCAATACAAAACATGTGTAACATATACAGATGGATGAATGTACAGGCAGACGACACCCCCTATATCTCCAGAATCTAACATTAACAATGACTTACATAATGTTAATACTTAAGTTTCATGACAGCTGGATAAGCTGTTCTCCAGATATCTATAACATGTAAGTGTGAAATACATGCGCCAGCAGCACAGACAAAGAACCCACTCCACTACACTTCATGCTCAGCGGGGACAATAAGGGCAAGTGGAAAATCCAATAGCCTCCTAAAGGTAATGTTTTAATCCTCTGTACAGTGTAGCAAGGCACTGCACTGAGGCCACCCACAGGCAGCAGCAGCTGAAGTGACTACTGCAACAGTTAATGACAGTATGCTGGGAATACTGTTTACAGCCTACTAGGTTAATAAAGATACCTTATTTATTCATTACTAATATGTATTTAATCTGAGAATACACAAGATACAAGTCAAAACAGAGATGACACAGTGTTATTGTCTCAGTGAAAACACTCATTTCCAGTAAGTCCCTGTCATGCAGGAATACCAATACTATAAATCACTGTTTTACAGAAGCTATATCATTTTGTGTTTTTAGCAAAAAGTTATTTCAGTCCATTATCCAAGTCCTTAATAAGATGCGTGAATAAATAGGATTTAATTTACAAAAAGACAACAACAAAGTGATACAAAGAATTCAAAATACACACAAAATGCTACCTTGCAATTATTGTACAAAAACTACTCATTATAAAGCTAGTCTATTAAAAAAGCATACACTATAGTTAGTGTTCAGAGACTAGTGATTAAGGTATTCTATAAACATCCATCCATACACATACCTATGTGCATACATGCATATATACATACATACAGTACAGAGATTCTTATCGAACCTCAAACCTCACCACTTGCAAGGAGAGGCATGATAACACATGAGTCCAATGAACAGACCCATACTCACTAGAAAGCACACTCACATTGTTTATTTATTTATTGGAGTTAATATACAGGGTGAGTCCAGAACAACACACAAAGATACACTGAAAATCCAGAAACATTAACGAATTACAGGACAAAATGAGGACAGAATATGCAAACACCATGCCGAATAACTGGAATCAAAGACTTGCCATGTGCCAAACCCATGGTGGTGCTTGAACATGTTCTGAAATAATATTACTTTTCAAATGGTGCATTGTTCATGAATCACCTTGTAGAAATGTTAATGGTTAACCTAGGAGATAAAGAGAAAGAAGAAAGTAAGTAAAAAAAATACTAAAATAAATAGACATGTCACGTATATTATCTTTGTAAAGTTCATACATCATCTATAAGTATTAAACGCTCAATAGTGTTGAATTTAGAAAAAGAAACTTGCATTCGAAGAAAAAATGTTTCTTCGTTGAAAAAGACTTCAAGTCAAAACGTTTGTAATTGAATTGCAGTTTTTGGTAATATTTGTAACGATCACTATTGCCGGTCTCTCAGTATTCTGCTGGGGGGTGTTTGAAAATAATTATCTAGCAGACACCTTTATCCAAGCTGACTTACAGAGACTAGGGTGTGTGAACTATGCATCAGCTGCAGAGTCACTTACAACTACGTCTCACCCGAAAGACGGAGCACAAGGAGGTTAAGTGACTTGCTCAGGGTCACACAATGAGTCAGTGGCTGAGGTGGGATTTGAACCGGGGACCTCCTGGTTTCAATCCCTTTTCTTTAACCACTGGACCACACAGTTTGAAGGACACAGAATGCTTTTTCAGGTTGTGTCTAAAGCTGGTTAGATAAGATCAGAGAATGGGCTTGTGTTGGATCTGAAGCAGGTTGATTTATACAGTGGGTTTAACAAGCATGTTATTGATCCTCTTCCCCCTCCCTCTAAGTGAATAGCAGCACTCCTGCAGTATTTCTCTTCCAAATGTTACCCAGACTTCAAAGAAGGGGAACCGGGCAGGTTACAAGCTGATTCTGAGGGACACAGCCAAACTGAGCACTAATCGTAATGGAGGATGGTTAAGAGCAGTTACACAACAAGGGCTAATAGTTAGCATAAACAGCTGCAAGACATTGAACATTAGTGGCGTGCTGTTTATTCTGGATGACCAGGTGGCTTGTTTATGGACACCTCAAGAGTAAAATAAACACAACCATCCATGAACGGACACCTGGTAGTCTTGATATTACAAGTCAATGAAAACTAAATATAGAGATGGGACAACAAATTAGAATCACCTGCGTGTAACAGTATACTGTCCCCCATGTGGCAGATACACTTGCTGTGCAAATATGTCCTGTTCTCAAAACTTTAGCTATAGTTTGACAAAATCTTTAGCACAATTTTTTCGAAAATGAGAAATGCATCCTACAAAGTCACCAAACCAGAAATAACTTGTGACTCGTCCTAAATGGTTTCTTATTTGTTTTAGAAACGTTTAAAGGGTGTTTTTCCTTTCAGATAAAAACTGTGCTCAGGACGATTCAGAGTAAATAGCTTTGAGAATCTATGTTATAGTTATTTTTTAGAAAGGAAACATGCACACAATAAAGTTACAAACCACAACTAAACAAAATCTAATTGCAATTGGTATTTGTTTTTCAATAATAAAAACATGATTTGGAGTAAAAGATTGTAAAGCTCTTGAGCTGCAGTCTTCCTTCTGCTTTGAGTGTTAATGCATCTCATCTCCTTATACATAGCCTGGCAGAATACTTAGCCGACACTAATTAGTTTAATCAGCACAATGGGCAGGAGACGCTAAGCTGTTCACTCCAAATCGTCATTAGCACTTTTATTTCTGAAAGGAAACAACAAAACAGTAATTACAATTTAAAAACTGAATACTACTTAGAAGCACCTCAGTTACATATCTGAGTCGTTTATTTTTGGTATGGTAATTCACTAGGCCTGTTTTTCCTTTCTTAAAAATTGGAGTAAAAAGCAAAGAGGATTTAACCCATTTTGACCCGTAAAACTAAGTATGCCGTCTAAATTGTTGGAATTATTTTTTATTTATTTATTTATCATGGCCAAATGTCAACATTATTAAAGACATGTATTTCCCATTAACTAGCTGTACTCTGATTTTTTTTTTACACAATAGGATCTGTAACATACTGTGCATAATGATTGCACTGGGAACTGTCTGGATACTAGACAGTTTCAGTCACAATGGGGATTGGGCAGCAGATCTGAAGGACATTGCTAGATCAACTACTGATATGTACCATATTTCAAAACTGATTGAGACCTGAGTTTGTAAGCACTGCTGCAGGCTGTTCAACCAAAACGTTGTACAAACAACACATCAGCAGCATCTGGGATAAACATAACGTATGATTTTGGCATTTTCTGCAGAATTATCATTAAATAATGACACACAGTTCACATAGTTTCTGTGATGTGGTACTTTTTAAAATGATCTATAAGGACGCAATGAGATAGACATAAATTTCCAATGAATAGTTATTGTGCTAAAACCTTAAAAGCATTCCCACTATGGCCTGTGATCTGGTAATATTGCTAGCACTAGGGCCATGCAGGATCCCTGCAAACTTGTGAGTGAGCTTTTTTTTCACAGCCTGTTGCAAGCAATCAGAGAAGCAAATAGAAACCAGCAGCCAAGAGTGAGAGCAGGCATTCCTACAAAGAGGGTCTCAGAGCGATGTGAGAACAAGAACAAGGGGGCACAACTTCAGGGAAGCAGGAGAGAAAGAGACTTCATTTCACTGCAACTGGAAGTTCATTTACTGCTTTCTGAAACTTCTGTTCAAACATGTACTGGAGGAAAACTCTGGATCCAGGATCAAGCTGCACACAAGAGTTGGACGATTAAAAGCAGATTGAGGTTGAGATTTGACTTCAATTGCTGCTTCTTGTTTTTGTTATTTTTGTTTTGATCAGGATTGTTTTGAGCATTGAACATGATCATGGCTGACCTGAAGTGGGCTGTGAGGACTCTGCTTGGACTGAGCTGTATCCTAGCTGCTCAGGGACAGGGGGAACCCCCAGACAGTAACCCCTGGAGGCAGATGATCCAGTGGGAGAACAACGGCCGGGTTTATAGCCTGCTGAACAGTGGATCAGAGTACCTCCCAGCCGGTCAGGACCGCAGCCACAGGAACCCTCAGGTGTTGGTCGGAGATACCTCCCGTAGTTCGCGGAGGACCCAGGGAAACACACGCAGGCAGGCCCCATCAACACCTTCCCGAGGGACATCTGAGACCATCAGGGGACAGACAAGACACCCTTTCGGATTCGGGCAAGTGCCAGAAAACTGGAGGCAGGGGGGAGACGCCAGCAGTCAATTCCGACCTTCCTCCACCAGCAGGTTAAGGCAAACTGGGTCATCGTCTTCTTCTTCTTCTTCTTCCTCTTCTTCATTTTCCCAATCATCTTTCAACGTGCCTGCTTACCCACAGTACCCCTTCCCCCAGCAGCCTTCTTACCCTGTTCCCTATGACCCCCATCCTGTGGAATTACCATCACAGGGTCGGGGCCATGAAGGCCAGTATTACAGAGGAACTGGGTATGCTGGGGGTGGTAGTTTTACTGGGGCAGGACAACAGTTGCAGCCTAGACCCCGTTACGAAGATTATGGTGAGGAAGCCTACAGATATCAACCTCAAGGACACAATCCATCACTAGGGAGACCCTATGTGCCCAATGCTGCCCCTCAGCAGCCGCCACAACCTCCATTTTCAGACGGCCTGGACCGCCGCTACACTCACAGTCTCTACCATGAAGGGGCTGCAGCCCCAGACCCATCATCTCAGGGTACCTGGAACTCAGCTGCAACCCCGGACAGGGTCATCCCCCCTGTCCGGAGCCCACAGTATGAGCAGTACCCCCCCTTCCAGAGAATGGATCCCCTGCCAGCCACAGGGACAGAGGAACAGCCTGCCTCGCTGCCCAGAGTCAGTGTGGGGAGTGTCTACAGGCCAGTCCAGAGAGGTAAGTGGATACACACCTGCACTTGCAGGCAAGGATCCTGTGTCTCGCTCAGTTTTACACTGCTTTGAAAGTAATGGTATTATGTAACTGTCCCTGCTGTAAACAGCATCAGTAGGCGCAATGGGAGAGCATATCTACTGCAGTTTTTTTAATGGTAACCAGATCTCTTTCTGGAAGAATTACAGACCCCCAAACCAGCTGAAAAACCACAGCCAGGTCTAACCAGCTTACAATTCCAAACAACCATTGTTGGAGTTATGACAGGAAACGATGCTGCAATTGTTACTTTGTAACTATTTGTTGGATTTTTTGAAGACATGTTACAAATACACCAGGAATATGCATATGTATTTATGATGCATTATTAAAATAATAATGCATAGAATCTATAGATTGTAAATATACTATTCCCATAAGGGTGTAGTAATGACAGTGATTTGGGTGGACTGTCCTTTGGCTGAGTGTGTGGGCACTGTGTATTAACCCCAGTTCAGAGTGTGTTGTATGAGTCCTGAAGGAGGGTGGGGTGCAATTACACGGTATGCAGCAGTGGAAAATCCCTGTAAGAGTATTGCTGTGTAATCCAGGGGTCGACTGAGTTGAGAAAAAGCTCTGTCTTAACTCAATGAGACTGTATATTCTGCACATGAGCCATGAACACATTCCATTTTACACTCCTAAGACTAACAGATGACTAACTATACAGGCAACAGAGCCTTTTTTTGTCAGAAACATCTATTTTATAGAAACCGGCTGGTTTTGAAAAAGCCCCATTTATTATATTGATAAGTGAGTTCTCCTGGCTGCATGTGGACTGAGACAGGAAGCCCCCAGAAACACTTTCGGTGTAGTTGTGGGTTCTTTGACCCCACAACAGATTTAAGTGGTACCAGCAATATATATACATGTATATATGTATTTATATTACAATATATATATATATATATATATATATATATATATATACAGTGCCTTGCGAAAGTATTCGGCCCCCTTGAACTTTGCGACCTTTTGCCACATTTCAGGCTTCAAACATAAAGATATGAAACTGTGATTTTTTGTGAAGAATCAACAACAAGTGGGACACAATCATGAAGTGGAACGAAATTTATTGGATATTTCAAACTTTTTTAACAAATAAAAAACTGAAAAATTGGGCGTGCAAAATTATTCAGCCCCCTTAAGTTTATACTATGTAGCGCCACCTTTTGCTGCGATTACAGCTGTAAGTCGCTTGGGGTATGTCTCTATCAGTTTTGCACATCGAGAGACTGAAATTTTTGCCCATTCCTCCTTGCAAAACAGCTCGAGCTCAGTGAGGTTGGATGGAGAGCATTTGTGAACAGCAGTTTTCAGTTCTTTCCACAGATTCTCGATTGGATTCAGGTCTGGACTTTGACTTGGCCATTCTAACACCTGGATATGTTTATTTGTGAACCATTCCATTGTAGATTTTGCTTTATGTTTTGGATCATTGTCTTGTTGGAAGACAAATCTCCGTCCCAGTCTCAGGTCTTTTGCAGACTCCATCAGGTTTTCTTCCAGAATGGTCCTGTATTTGGCTCCATCCATCTTCCCATCAATTTTAACCATCTTCCCTGTCCCTGCTGAAGAAAAGCAGGCCCAAACCATGATGCTGCCACCACCATGTTTGACAGTGGGGATGGTGTGTTCAGGGTGATGAGCTGTGTTGCTTTTACGCCAAACATAACGTTTTGCATTGTTGCCAAAAAGTTCGATTTTGGTTTCATCTGACCAGAGCACCTTCTTCCACATGTTTGGTGTGTCTCCCAGGTGGCTTGTGGCAAACTGTAAACGACACTTTTTATGGATATCTTTAAGAAATGGCTTTCTTCTTGCCACTCTTCCATAAAGGCCAGATTTGTGCAGTATACGACTGATTGTTGTCCTATGGACAGAGTCTCCCACCTCAGCTGTAGATCTCTGCAGTTCATCCAGAGTGATCATGGGCCTCTTGGCTGCATCTCTGATCAGTCTTCCCCTTGTATGAGCTGAAAGTTTAGAGGGACGGCCAGGTCTTGGTAGATTTGCAGTGGTCTGATACTCCTTCCATTTCAATATTATCGCTTGCACAGTGCTCCTTGGGATGTTTAAAGCTTGGGAAATCTTTTTGTATCCAAATCCGGCTTTAAACTTCTCCACAACAGTATCTCGGACCTGCCTGGTGTGTTCCTTGTTCTTCATGATGCTCTCTGCGCTTTAAACGGACCTCTGAGACTATCACAGTGCAGGTGCATTTATACGGAGACTTGATTACACACAGGTGGATTGTATTTATCATCATTAGTCATTTAGGTCAACATTGGATCATTCAGAGATCCTCACTGAACTTCTGGAGAGAGTTTGCTGCAATGAAAGTAAAGGGGCTGAATAATTTTGCACGCCCAATTTTTCAGTTTTTTATTTGTTAAAAAAGTTTGAAATATCCAATAAATTTCGTTCCACTTCATGATTGTGTCCCACTTGTTGTTGCTTCTTCACAAAAAATTACAGTTTTATATCTTTATGTTTGAAGCCTGAAATGTGGCAAAAGGTCGCAAAGTTCAAGGGGGCCGAATACTTTCGCAAGGCACTGTATATATATATATATATATATATATATTTCAACTCCTCTATTCTGATACACTTGCTGAAATGCTGTGCTGCAGACCTCTTTACAATCAACTAAATATGTACAAGAAATAAAACCCACTTCCACTCACTAAAATCCAAATCCAATAAAATAACTTAAAAGAGTACAATATAAGAAAATCACCCACATAAGATTCACACTCTGCAGGCAAAGTATGCAAAGTGTGGTGTAGCACATAAAAGTAAATGCGTTTGGTTTACTGACACACAGAACCTGATGAACAAGTCCTTATTGTAACTCCTAATATTATACAACTTTCAGATTAGCAGCCAGCTGGTTATGTGCAGGCCTCCTGCTGAGGTCAGTGTGGCACTGAATATAACGAGGTTAGTAATTGTAAAACTGGAAGGATCGCTTTAACTCTTGCACATTACTGGTTGTGTGGAGATTCTGGGGACCTTTTCTTTATTATGTGGTTTTACATGGTCAGGACTTCACAGTAGAAGACTTTCGAGAGTAGAGTAAACCTGTAATCCGAATGGACCCTTGATAACCTGCCATCTTCTCTGCAGTGCTCTTCTGAATTAAACTATACAGTACAGGGCTGGGCTGTACAGACTATCAGCTAAAATTAGCATGATGATCACGATTATCTTAACCCACCTTAACTTCTTTATACAGAGAGTAGTGAGGGCATGGAATGGGATACCTAGCCATGTTGTTGAGGCAGAATCACTGGGATCATTTAAGACTCAACATAACCAAGTTTTGAGATCAACCAGCTACTAGGAACCAAACAAGCTTAGATGGGCCGCATGACCTTCTTTCATTCATAAATTTTCTTATGTTCTTACGTTCCTATGTTTGAACTCCTGCAACTTTTTCCCTAGTTAGTAGTTCTTCTTCTGCCACATACTCATTGTGTTTTTGTCTGCTTTTTGCTTGTTTTTTTAGTATAATGCCATACCCCTGTACTGTCCCCCAGTAGAGGGTGGGGGCAACATTTTCAATGAACTGTCTGTCTGCAGGGAGCGAGAGGAACAAAACATCTAGATAGCAGTGGCGATGATCCATTTCAGCTTCAATAATAATAATAATAATAATAATAATAATAATAATAATAATAATAATAATAATAATAGATTATTATACAAACCCTAGAACAAGGGTTGTTTTGCAATCATTTGTGGGGGGTTCTTAATTAGGAATGCCATACTAAACACAAAGTACTAAATACATCAGTTGTATTAAGTTAAGACCCTACTTTGGTAATAGGTTTCACTGTATAAATCATCATTAAAGCTCTCCAGTTGTTCCTCATTGTGTAGTTGTGACCTTTCGCTTGAGACAACCAATCCTTAGTAAGACTAGAAAGTCAGGTCATGGCTAAAGTCACAGCACATCATGGGTTCAATACAAGTAGGAAGCAGACATTCATTTAATAATGCTACCATATCAGCACCATCACCAGTATGCAACCACTGTCCATGAGTTGCCCATGCTGGTAATGCTGGTGTTCTCTGATGGTTCTTGTAGTTTTTGTTTTCAAGGTAGCACAGTACAGTCCAGTGCAGTGGTACTATACTGGAATCTTGAATGGATTTGTTGTTTTTTTCTGTAAAGGGATCTCTCAAACATCCCAAACCCCTCACACTGCACACACCACTGTTTTTTTCTGTTTGTATTTTCTCAGAATAGTACTTGAGCTGCTGTTATCTTCTGATATGGGCTCACCAGTTTTTATACTTCTAGATCTAAGTGCAGCATTCAGCCCTATTGATCATCCTACTTTGATTGATCATCTTGAGAATCTATTAGGATTGTCAGGTTGTGTCCTGTCTTGGTCTCGATCTTATCTTTCAAATAGGTTTCAATTTGTTAAAATTGAGGACAAAACCTCTTCTTTATCTGAGGTTACATGTAGTGTCCCACAGGGTTCTGTTCTTGGGCTGATTTTATTTTCTTTGTATATGCTACCCTTGGTTGATATTGTTCAGAGACTTGAGGTATATTTTCATGATGATATATATATGCTGATGATACCACCGTGAAACACATTTTTTTTTTTTTTTTTGGTTCCTGGGTAGTAAGTGTTATTTCCTAATTGCTTATGCCTCAAAAGTATAGAAAATGGCTATTATTCCCCACAAACTTTGCTTTTGTGACCAGGACAGTGATATTTTGAAATTTACCTATTTCCAATGAGAAAACGGGCGAATTTGTGTCTTTTCGTTCACATAATGTCAGAAAAAAACAACATATGAATCCAAATTAACATGTATTTATACTAAAGTAATACAAAAATGACTACAAAAGATTTAGAAGTGAGTAGTTTTTCGAGATTTACGATTATACTGTAAATCACTTTCACGAATCAGCCCCAAAATGTAGTCTCCCGTCATGTTCTCGTTATACTGTCCTTGGTAGCGGCGTTCAAAGTCCAGTATATCCTGGTGGAAGCGCTCGCCTTGCTCCTCCGAGTACGCTCCCATGTTCTCCTTGAATTTATCAAGATGAGCATCAAGGATATGGACTTTGAGGGACATCCTACAGCCCATTGTGCCGTAGTTCTTCACCAGAGTCTCAACCAGCTCCACATAGTTTTCGGCCTTGTGATTGCCCAGGAAGCCCCGAACCACTGCGACAAAGCTGTTCCAAGCCGCTTTCTCCTTACTAGTGAGCTTCTTGGGGAATTCATTGCACTCCAGGATCTTCTTTATCTGTGGTCCGACGAAGACACCGGCTTTGACCTTTGCCTCAGACAGCTTAGGGAAGAAGTCTTGAAGGTACTTGAAGGCTGCCGACTCCTTATCTAGAGCTCTGACAAATTGTTTCATAAGGCCCAATTTGATGTGCAGTGGTGGCATCAGCACCTTCCGGGGGTCCCAGCCGTACTCATCATACTTCAAGGCATCCAGCAGGGTCCTGATGCTGTTGTAATCCTCTTTGAGGTGCACCGAGTGAGCCAGGGGAAGAGACGGGTACTTGTTACCATTATGGAGCAGCACGGCTTTGAGGCTCCTGGATGAGCTGTCAATGAAGGACAGTATAACGAGAACATGATGGGAGACTACATTTGGGGCTGATTCGTGAAAGTGATTTACAGTATAATCGTAAATCTTGAAAAACTACTCACTTCTAAATCTTTTGTAGTCATTTTTGTATTACTTTAGTATAAATACATGTTAATTTGGATTCATATGTTGTTTTTTTCTGACTTTATGTGAACGAAAAGACACAAATTCGCCCATTTTCTCATTAGAAATAGGTAAATTTCAAAATATCACTGTCCTGGTCACAAAAGCAAAGTTTGTGGGGAATAATTGCCATTTTCTATACTTTTGAGGCATAAGCAATTAGGAAATAACACTTACTACCCAGGAACAAAAATTGTGTTACATAGTGTTACTCAATTATATTTATCTCTGAAACTGGGTGACACCTCAACTGAAAATATACTACCTGTCTTGCTGACATTAAGCAATGGACGTTTTTTTTTAAACTCAGATAAAACAGAGATGGTTGCTTTTGGGATCAGAATCAACTACACGTATTTCACATGTGGAAGGCTGAAATTAGAAAAGCAGGTGTAATTTTTGATCCAGATCATTCATTCAAGCCACAGCTTACTAAAGTGTCTTTCTGAGCTCATTACCCCTGTGATAGCAGCCTTACACTGGCTCCCTGTACAGTTCAGTATTGATTTTAAGATCATCTATATCTAAAAGATTTGCTGACCCCATATGTCCCTAGTTGCCCTCTTAGAACACAGGATGATTTACTCAGTATGCCATGGGTACAGAGAAAGAAGGCAGAGCATTCAGCTGTAGAGCCCCTAAGTTGTGGAATAATCTGCATGATTTGTAAGGGAGGAGCATCTCTCGCTGCTTTTAAAGTAAGATTAAAAACACGTTTTTAAAATCTAGCATTTGTAATTTAATGGGAAAATGTATCATCCTATTATATACTATTTCTTTTTTATAAATAATGTACATTTTGTCACTGCTTTTTAAAGTAAGATTAAAAAGACATTTTTATTATTTAACCTATATAATTTAAAGGGGTATTTTATCATCTTTTGCTATTTCTCAGAATTGTTTTGTATAAGATTCGTTTTTTGTTATCGGTAAAGCACTTTGAGGTGATTTATCACGTAAGGCCTCTGCGTAAGAAATAAAGATTGATTACTTGATTGATTTTCTAGAAGTGTCTGTGTTACTAGCAGCTGAAATCCACACTTCAGGCGCTGGGGCCCACAAAATAAAACTCACTGTGACCTGATGTTGGCATGCTCCAGATAATCTGGCTTTCAAGGCAATTACCAAGTAATAACAGAGGAGACTTTCCACTCCCAGCCTCTTCATTAAGTTAATCGTTTCGGTAAATGCCAGAACTGCTCCAGGGGATAGTTCAGCCTTAAAGGGGCAATGATCCCATTTCAAGCTTGTTATCTGACTTAAGAGAGCCGAGCTGTTTAGTGTTACTCAAAGTTCATCATGGAGAATATAACAGAACTAGGTTTGGGATGTTCTGTTCTTTTTATTTGAACATCACACACTCAAAACTGAATTACATGACAACGGCAGTCTGATGCGAACTTGAAGTCTGAATGAAAAATAACACAAACCAGCCGTTGCCTGTTACTATGATAAAGAGTGCAAAGGAAACTAGTGTAACTAATCTTTTAACGTTCGCCCAAGAGGTTTCCACTACAACTAACCAAACGCACAAGGTAAAATACACAGGTAGTGTACTTGCATACAAAAATGTCTGGCTCGGTTGACAACATCTCCTGGCCTTTGTTTCGTGACTCACTCAGGTTGTCATCAGTGGCACTCTGGTATTTAAGATGTGAGAAACGGTACAGGTGAATGATTTGAACGAAGGCTTCCAAATTTCAGAAATATCACAAGATATATACAGGGTGATTAGAAAGTAAGTTTACAATGCACCATATCATTGATGTGGTAATCTTACTTTCTAATCACCCTGTATATCTGAAGATGTTTTAAAAATGGTAAACAAGGTTTAGACTTGTTTAATTCTGGAGTACAACTATAAGAAACGAAGTAGGCAAATGGGATTACTTTAGAATTCTGATTGAGAATGTCTGAAAGTTTAACACTCGATAAATATGCATTATAAAGAAACCCATAATCCAGTATTTAGTTTGAAAATTAATAGGATTTTAAAAAATGTTTTTCCTAATAACACATATAACTTACTACAAAACTATATTTTTTGGATATGATTTCAAAATACATATAGGAAACACATTTTGTAACCCTCACATGTTTGGCTTGCTTCACACGGCATATTCCATCTATTATGTTCATTACAATACTGTAGTGCAAAGCTGAATCATATTTCACCCTCTTATTCCCTCTGTCAAGCACATGCATCCTGTCACTTACAGCACTCTCGTTGTTTTGCACATTTTAGAATGCATTCCTCAAAGGCAATTCTTATTCTGCTCACATCTGAAGGAAAATATCTGTATCAGTACTTCACAGATATTTTCAGAATTGGCTTGTTATCTTTCACAGGAATAGTGGGAATGTAATAAGCTTTGTTAGGGGAAAGGCTTTTTCTTAAAGCAGGGCTGAGAGACCTGATTGAACCTGCTTTAGGCATGACATTCAAACACCCCTGCAAAACCCCCTATGACGTGGCTTGTTATTTTAGCAATCATTTCAATGCACAGTATGTTTTATCCTCTCAAAGCTGTTTATTAGTAGTTTTCTGACCCGATACGGCAGCCCCTGTCTTTTCTATAATATGAATGGTAGTTTTTAGATCTGTTAAAGACTATATACACAACAGGAAACACATATAGAAAGAAAATAGCTTTTGATTTTACTTCCTGAGGCCAGGCTCATCCATCGACGAGCAAAACAGAAATGCTATTTTTCAAAACAGGTTCAAATCTTACAATTAGGCAGACAACAGCAATGTAAAATAAAAAAAAAACAACCTACACTAAACCATTGGTCTGGTAAATTGCAAATGATTGATTCCCAATGTAGGTGACGGACTGCAGATTCCTTTTATTTATCTCAGAATAAGGTTCGGTTTGGTCCCCTATCTATTCTTTATCATTAATTCTTCTAATTCTAGGATTGCCAGACCTGGTCCCTGACCCCAACTACGTCCAGGCCTCCACCTACATCCAGAGGGCCCACCTCTACTCCCTGCGCTGTGCTGCTGAGGAAAAGTGTCTCGCCAGGTACGACCTTTACTAAGTATGTTAAAGGTAGAAACGATAAGACACAACCAACACCTGTGCGAGCTTCCCTGTAATGAAAAAATAAAGACTTAATCTTGCTTTAGTCACATTGCTGATGCAAAAAGCCCTTGTGGGGAACTAATTAGAAGTATGTTGTAACGGTCTTTAGTAGATAACTTATTGCTATGAACCTTACTGTACTTTTTACTTTTTATAAATACGTTTCAGGAAAAACAGAAACAAAATAAGATTTGGAAAACAAGTACCATGAATGATCATTTTTTAAATGTAGCTTTTGACAGAAAATAATTGATGTTTTTTTTTATTATTTTGCAGCTCTGCTTATGGTGCGGACACCACCGACTATGACGTCAGAGTGCTTCTGAGATTCCCTCAAAGGGTTAAGAACCAGGGCACAGCGGACTTCATGCCCAACAGACCACGTCACACCTGGGAGTGGCACAGCTGTCACCAGTAAGTGCCGCCCATAGATCAGGAATCGTAGCGTGTTTCTGTGCACTGGCTAAGTCATGGCAAAGTGAATGGCGTGAGCTGCCCAGCCAGCCTCACTACGAGCTGTGATTGCACACCAGGTGTGTTTCATACTTGTGTATTCAGCTTTAAACAACTCTAGGTCTCCTTTCAGTAAACATCTTTGGCTCCTGTCAATCACATAACACATTATTTTGACTCCACATTTCACGCATCACTTGTGTATATTCTCCACCATTAGATTATCAAAGCTATTTACTCCAAATAGTCATTAGGGCAAATTTTGACAGAGAATACATTTCTAAGAAGGAACTGTAGAGTACTAACAAGCCCCTCAATTAAATGTTTATTTCTGGTTTTAGTAACTTTTTTGCTCCCTGAAAAAACTGTGCTGATGACTTTTTGGAGTAAATAGCTCCCAGAATCTAGACCTTTGTCGGCGAGGCACAGTAAGAAATGCATGTTTGTTAAGTTAATATTTAATAATTTCAAATGTGAAATTTGGATAAAGAAACCAAGGTACTTTCTTATTGGTTGGTAATTGCTATGCCTTAAAACCTTCATAATTGATACTTAATACAATTAAGGCACACATAAGCTATATCCTACAAAAAAAAATACAAGGGGCAGAAGTGGAGTAAGGTTCACAAAGCTTCTTATGACTTTCACTTCCACATTTAATGTGTTTGTTAATCTCAAAGAAGAGAGAACTGCAAACTTGTAGTAAGGCTCAATCATTTCTACTGCTTATACTGTCGTCAAGGACTTACCTGGTAAAACTAACAGCAAGGAATGTGGACCACCTACGAATTTAAAAACAAGTGATTGCGGCCCTTCAACAATTGGGAATTTGCTGTTATCCTATGTCAGTACATGTACCTCATAGGTATTTTCATGCCTGTAATAGTATTCCATCCCCGATGGCATTGTTAGCTTTAACACATGAAGCCTGGGAATTCCAGTGCAGCTCGTAGGATCTTGGTGTGGCTTTCCTAATCGCTGTGGTATGTTAACTGCCCATTAACAGATTACAAATATTTCTTATATGACGTAAACAGGAATTGCTTCATTCAGACTCGAGGGGATTTGCTCACATGCATGAGCCCTGCGGTTAGTCAAGGGTAAAGTTAAAGAGATTGACTTCCACTCACACTACCACATGCTTTTAATAAGTGTTTCTTCAAATTCAGTTAACTCTTATCTGCTTGGAACTGACTAATCAGACTCCCTACTAAGATAATGCCAGGGATATTTCATCCATAACTATATAACATACTAAAAGAAACTTAATTTAAAAAATTTGAAAATGTGCCACACAACACTCAGCCAATTGAAATCCAATTCCTTCAGCAAAGTCTAGATGATCCAGAATGGTTTATTAATAATAAAGTCATCGCTGTTTTACATGACACATCAATAATTTGTGCAGGCTTACTTGCCATCATACACACTGAGACAGAAATTGAGCTGAAAACAAAGAGATGTCCAGAATGCATGTCAGGGAAGCAGAATGAATGAAGCTGGTTAGGGAAATCACATGAAGTACTGATTAGAGGAGTGTGGCATGCTGGCTCGCAGTGGTGAGGTGTGGTGACGTCACGGACCAGGAAGTAACTGAAACCAAAACAATGGATGGGCGGGTGAAGCTGAATGCATCGGCGGTCAGCGTATTTAATAAATCAAATAAACAAAACAAATGATTTTAACAAAACAACAAAACAAAAGGGCACAAGGGCCAAATGAATCAGAAAGACAAACAAGTAAGTGTCGTGCTGGCTAATCCAGCACGTTTTAGCAATTGTTAATTTCTGTCTCCTCTCTATCTCCCCGTACCTCCTCTCTGCACCCAACCCAGCAGCACGGACAGCTCTGGCCGAGGGGTTAACTAGCTGTCTTTGGTAAAGATGCATGACTGTCAGCTAGTTAATCAGTAGCTGATCAGTCATGCATCCTCATGGGGTTTTTAAATATAAATATAAAAAACAATAACAAAAGACGCGGCGCTTTTATCCGCGCCGCAAAAAAATACAAATAATAACAAATAGGGGCGGGACACTCCACCACACATGCCCCCCCCCTTGTGCGCAGCACACATGGCCTTTTCGGCCACCTCCCCCCCTTATTCCCTAAAGTCCCAGCTAGCAGTCCCGGCCCAGGAACAGGGGAAGCAAGGTGTCTCCGGGGGCGGCCACGGCGGGATGTCCTCCTCCCACCCCAACAACTGTAGCGTCCCAGTGGACCACGCACAGGCCGGCTCCTCTGGCCAGAAAAATTTTGGGGGTGGTCTCCAGACCTGCCCCCCCTTCTTCATGGCTGGTAGCTCCCCTCTGTGGGGCTCCGGCCACCCTTTCTCCTGCAGCGAAATTGCTGCGGGAGGAGCTGGTCTCCTGACCTCCCCCCCCTTCTTCATGGCTGGCAGCTCCCCTCCATGGGGCTCCGGCCACCCGTTCTCCTGCAGCGAAATTGCTGCGGGAGGAGCTGGTCTCCTGACCTCCCCCCCTTCTTCGTAGCCGGCAGCTCCCCTTCATGGGGTTCCAGCCATAGTATTTCCTGCTGCATGGCAGGACTGGTAGCGACCCCAGGCAAAACAGGACCCTTGGGAGGCGACAGCAGCAGCTGCAGACCATCACAGGCGACGGCAGCAGCAGCGGACCCTCGGGAGGCGACGGCAGCAGCAGCGGACCCTCGGGAGGTGACGGCAGCAGCAGCGGACCCTCGGAAGGCGACGGCAGCAGCAGTGGACCCTTGGGAGGCGACGGCATCAGCAGCGGACCCTCGAGAGGCGAACTCGGGGGGGGAGCCCCTGGCCATGGAGGCGGCAGCGAGGGCTCCACTTCTCCCTCGTACTCGGCAACTGGTGGCTCTCCAGGCGATGCGGAGCAACAGGCAGCCCCAGGCGATGCGAAGCAGGCATCCTTGGGCGGTGCGAAGCAGGGCAGGAGCAGTCCTTCCCATGACGGTGGATGTGGAACCAGCAGGTATTCACCCTCTGCTGGTGGAGGTGGGAGGGGCAAGCAGTCCTCCCACGGTGGTTGAGGCGGAACCAGCAGGAATTCACCCTCTGCTGGTGGAGGTGGGAGCGGCAAGCAGTCCTCCCATGGCGGTTGAGGCGGAACCAGCAGGTATTCACCCTCTGCTGGTGGAGGTGGGAGGGGCAAGCAGTCCTCCCACGGCGCTTGAGACGGAACCAGCAGGCATTCACCCTCTGCTGGTGGAGGTGGCGGAGGCAGAGGCAGCTCCTGCTGCTCTGCTCCTGGTGGTGGAGGTGGCGGAGGCAGAGGCAGCAGGTATTCTTCCTCTGCTGCTGGAGGCCTGGGCGCTGGATGCACGGGCTCCCCCCCTCTGGGTGCTTGATGCACGGGCTCCCCCCCTCTGGGCGCTGGATGCACGGGCTCCCCCCCTCTAGGCGCTGGATGCACGGGCTCCCCCCTTCTGGGCGCTGGATGCTCGCGTTCCCCCCTTCTGGGTGCTGGATGCTTGCGCCCCCCCCTTCTGGGTGCCTGATGCTCGCGCTCCCCCCTTCTGGGCGCTGGATGCATGCGCTCCCCCCCTCTGGGCGCTGGATGCACGCGCTCCCCCCCCTCTGGGCGCTGGATGCTCGGGCTCCCCCCTTCTGGGCGCTGGATGCATGCGCTCCCCCCCTCTGGGCGCTGGATGCACGCGCTCCCCCCCTCTGGGCGCTGGATGCTCGGGCTCCCCCTTCTGGGCGCTGGATGCTCGCGTTCCCCCGTTCTGGGCGCTGGATGCTCGCGCTTCCCCCTTCTGGGTGCTGGATGCTTGCGCTCCCCCCTTCTGGGTGCCTGATGCTCGCGCTCCCTCCTTCTGGGCGCTGGATGCATGCGCTCCCCCCCTCTGGGCGCTGGATGCACGCGCTCCCCCCTCTGGGCGCTGGATGCTCGCGCTCCCCCCTTCTGGGCGCTGGATGCATGCGCTCCCCCCCTCTGGGCGCTGGATGCACGTGCTCCCCCCCTCTGGGCGCTGGATGCTCGGGCTCCCCCTCTCTGAGCGCTAGTTCCTCCTCTTCATAATAGCGGAAGGGTCAGTTGGCAAATCGATGCTTCTGGTCGCAGAGGGGGCACAACTCTGATGGCTGGCTACATCTCCCTGGGTGTCTGGCCATTAGGAAATACTCCTCCTCCCTGTCCTTCACCTCTCGGTCTTCCTTCCATCCCATTTTTTTTCCCCTTCACAAAAAAACACTTTTTGAAAAAAACGAACACAAAAAAAAACTCTCTTTGCTGTTCCTGGTCCGGCTCCTGGAGGCGTTGTTTGTCCCACGCAGGACACCATATGTGGCATGCTGGCTCGCAGTGGTGAGGTTTGGTGACGTCACGGACCAGGAAGTAACTGAAACCAAAACAATGGATGGACGGGTGAAGCTGAACGCATCGGCGGTCAGTGTATTTAATAAATCAAATAAACAAAACAAATGATTTTAACAAAACAACAAAACAAAAGGGCACGAGGGCCAAACGAATCAGACAGACAAACAAGTAAGTGTCGTGCTGGCTAATCCAGCACGTTTTAGCAATTTTAATTTCTGTCTCCTCTCTATCTTCCCGTACCTCCTCTCTGCACCCAACCCTGCAGCACGGACAGCTGCAGGTTCTTATACTCTGGCCGAGGGGTTAACTAGCTGTTAATTATCTTATTACCCCTCGGCCACAGTCTGCACGCGTTTGGTAAGGATGCATGACTGTCAGCTAGTTAAATAATCAGTAGCTGATCAGTCATGCATCCTCATGGGGTTTTTAAATATAAATATGAAAAACAATAACAAAAGACGCAGCGCTTTTATCCGCGCCGCAAACAAATACAAATAATAATAAATAGGGGCGGGACACTCCGCCACAAGGAGACACCTCAAAATGGAGCGAGGTAACCAGTGGTGTACCACAGGGATCAGTATTAGGTCCTCTGCTATTCCTAATCTACATTAATGATTTAGATTCTGGTATAGTAAGCAAACTTGTTAAATTTGCAGATGACACAAAAATAGGAGGAGTGGCAAACACTGTTGCAGCAGCAAAGGTCATTCAAAATGATCTACACAGCATTCAGAACTGGGCAGACACATGGCAAATTACATTTAATAGAGAAAAGTGTAAAGTATTGCATGCAGGCAATAAGAATGTGCATTATAAATATCATATGGGAGATACTGAAATTGAAGAAGGGAACTATGAAAAAGACCTAGGGGTTTATGTTGACTCAGAAATGTCTTCATCTAGACAATGTGGGGAATCTATAAAAAAGGCCAACAAGATGCTTGGATATATTGTGAAAAGTGTTAAATTTAAATCAAGGGAAGTAATGTTAAAACTTTACAATGCATTAGTAAGACCTCATCTAGAATATTGTAATATTGTGTGCAGTTCTGGTCACCTCGTTACAAAAAGGATATTCCTGCTCTAGAAAGAGTGCAAAGAAGAGAGACAAGAATTATCCCGGGTTTAAAAGGCATGTCGTATGCAGACAGGCTAAAAGAATTGAATCTATTCAGTCTTGAGCAAAGAAGACTACGCAGTGATCTGATTCAAGCATTCAAAATTCTAAAAGGTATTGACAATGTCGACCCAAGAGACTTTTTCGACTTGAAAAAAGAAACAAGGACCAGGGGTAACAACTAGATATTAGATAAAGGGCATTCAGAACAGAAAATAGGAGGCACTTTTTTATACAGAGAATTGTGAGTCTGGAACCAACTCCCCAGTAATGTTGTTGAAGCTGACACCCTGGGATCCTTGAAGAAGCTACTTGATGAGATTCTGGGATTAATAAGCTACTAACAACCAAACAAGGAAGATGGGCCGAATGGCCTACTCTCGTTTGTATACATTTTATTATGTTCTTATGGTCTTATGTTCTTATAATGTTGTCCAGCCCCTATACAGTATAGAAACCAAATAATGAAAAGCAGAGCATTTTAAAATCTAAGACTGTGAAAGGGGTGTGGGGAATTCACTGACACAGGAGACAGAAGTTTCTTTTGAAACACCACTTGGGTGCACTGATTTATTTTTGTCCACAGAAGATGCTCTTGTCTGTGGCCTGAATACCGACAACGGTAATCAGGACCACAGGGTTACCAACACAGGTAAACAGTTCAAGTGCACGTGTAAGTGCTGAAAATAATATTCAATAACAAAAGGAGAAAGCAAAAGAGAAAATAAAACACAATAAACCTACAAAAAAAATTTGCTGCTCCTGGCAGCGTTCCGTAGCCGCCGCTATTCACTGCGGCTCCGGTCTTATTAGTGCGTTGCTATTCCCTCGCTATAACTTCCCCAACTAATACTAAACGTCCCCCTCGAGTGCATAAAAATTAATAAAATTATTTGGCAGCGGCTGTCTTCCTCAGTCATGCTTGCTTGTTCCTTTTTCTTGCTCCAGACACTGGTGCTCTATTACAGTTTGTAATCCCGTTTTTGAACAGTCCCACTGTTCTCAGGGCTGAGGAAACAGCAAAGTATTATTTTTATAGGTCGAGCGACCCCCCAAGGCCCGCCTCCCGACCACTCACCCAACCTCTCTGTGTCACTGCAATGATCGACAGGCGGATCTTACGTGGGCTCCTGACCTCCCCCTACAGGATCATGCATGCGTCAGATAGCCAGCACATACCTCGTCCTGTTACATATCCTCCCCCTCAGAATGGCACCACTAGTCCATTCAAAAATCCTACACCGCTATGCCTTCCCGAGAGAAAACCCAGGAGGTAGTTCCGGAGTGACTCGACTGCCCATTTTACTGCGAGACACTCCTTCTCGATGGTACTATAGTTTTTCTCTTGGGGGAAGGAGCTTCCTGCTGATGTACAGGACCGGGTGCTCACTACCCCGCACCTCCTGAGACAACACTGCCCCGAAACCTATCTCTGACACATCCGTCTGCAGGATGAACCGCCTACTGAAATCAGGACTGCACAGCACTGGCTTGCTACACAGCCTTCGCTTCAAGGCAAGAAAGTCCCCCTGATATGGCTCTGTCCCCTGGACTGTATTTGGGGCAGCCTTCCGTCAAAGAGAGTAGCGAGCGTGGCGAAGTTTGGGGTGAACTTCCTATAGTAGCCTGCTAGTCCCAAGAAGGAGCGGACCTTTGCAATCAGCGGTCTGATCTGGCCACTCCATACTTGATACCCCAAATACTCTGACTCACTCTTCCCAATGTCACATTTTTTTGGATAGCAGTGAGCCCAGTCTCTCGCAAGGATTGCAGTACTGCCGCTACCTTACACAGATTTGACTTGGCCAGTCCTCACTGTGGATAACCACATCATCTATGTAAGCAGCGGCGTACTGCTGATGGGGCAGCAAAATGTGATCCATTATGCGCTGGAAAGTGCCTAGCGCCCCGTGCAACCCAAAGGGCATGGTCCTAAATTGAGGGAAAGGAGTCAAAAACGTGGTTCTTTCTCTGGATTCCATGGTTAGGGGTATCTGCCAGTACCACTTCATTAAATCCAGTGTTGTCATAAAATGAACTGTGCCTAGACGCTCCAGTAACTCATCTACTCACGGTATGGGATAAGCACCGAACTTTGATTTTTCATTCACTCGCCTGAAGTCAATGCAAAACCGAGTCGACCCATCTGGCTTATCCACCAACACAATTGGACTGTTCCAGTCACTTTGGTACTCTTCTATTACCCCCAGTCTGAGCATTTAATCATTTTCCGTTTTTATTACCTGCCTTTTGTGTTCAGTTATGCGGTATGGCCTCTGGCGAACTGGTGCCCCAGGCTCAACTTCAATGTGATGGTGGGCTATTCGAGTCTGCCCCGGGATGGGAGAAAACACATTAGGAAATTCCTCCACCAGTGCCTGAGCCTGACATTTCTGTGTTAGTGTCAGATTGTCTGCAATCTGTACCGACCCTGTTTTCACCAACACAGAAAGATCAGGTCCCAGGTCTGTGATGTCATTTACTTGCGCCACTAACAAAGCCTCACTTTGCAACCAGGGCTTCAAGAGGTTTACATGATAAATGTGCTTTTCTTTCCATCGCTCCGGCTGGCAGATCTCATAGTCCACCGTCCCAATCTGGTGTGTAACCTCAAAAGGTCCTTGCCACTTCGCCAGAAGTTTAGACTCAGAGCTGGGCAACAATAGAAGCACTTTATCAACCAGCTGAAATGTGTGTAACCAGGCTCCTCTGTTGTATTGGATCTCCTGTCTAAATTGAGCCTGCTGCAAATTGTCATGCGTCCACCGACTGCAGACTCAAGACATTTGCACAGGTCCAACACATACAGGACAGTATTGGTCGAATTATCCTGCTGTTCCTCCCACATCTCTTTGATCAGAACAAGTAAACCCCGGGGTCTCCGCCCATACAGCAGCTCAAATGAGAAAACCCAGTGGAAGCCTGTGGCACCTCTCTGATAAGTGGAGGAATCAGCTGGTCCCAGTAGCTCAGATCACTATTAACCTTCACTACGTTGTTGGCAACAGATTTAGCAGGTGCAGATCAGTGGGGGATGGCCTCTGGCTAATGCATAGCATAATCCAAAATGGCCAATAGGTGCGTGTATCCTGCTGCACTCCTCTCTAGTGGTCCAACTATATCCACTCCAATATGCTCAAACGGAGCTTCCACTAGTGGCAACGGCACCAGTGGGGCCCATGGGATGGCTGTAGGGCTGGCCTTCTGGCATTCCCCGCAGCGTTCGCAAAAACGCCGGACATCACCATCCAGCCCCAGCCAACAGAACCATGTAACGAGCCTCGTTTTGGTCTTATCCCTTCCCAACTGACCAGACAGAGTAATAGCATGAGCCAATTGCAACAAACCCTTTTTAAAGGGTTGCACAATGAACAACTGGTGATGCATTTCCCCATCTGGGGTAATTTTTCAACCCGGTACAAGAGATCTCAAGCAATTTCAAAGTGAGGGTATGTGATGGTGCATCTATGCTCGACCACGGGACCATTAATCACAGCTGCTTGGTCAAAGAGCCTGCCCAGTACGTTGTCACGCCCTTGCTTGAGCCAGAAGTCACGGGAGCGAGCTAAAAAATCAGCTCCCATGGCTTCCAGCTCGGGATCGGGTCGCCTGCGCTGGCTCACTGGCCTCCCCCCCAGACTCTTCACCAATCGCCCCCACTTGAAACCTCTTGGACTCCCTCCATTGCCAGCCCTCATTCTTCACGGCCCGGCATTCCTGTTTAGTTTTTCGGGGTTTAAATCTATGGCAATACCATGCCGGGTCGCGAAAGGGGAAGATCTCTCCACTTCCTCTTTCTTAGCCAATAGGGAAGACGGGGTAGTCACAGCAGCCAACCAACCTTTGAACTGCCCGCAGTCCCGTCCCAGAACTACAGGCACTGGTAATCAAGAACACAATCCCACTTGTACTCGCATCACCTGCTGGCCAATTTTTAAATTTACATTAACTTTGGGATAAGTGCGCAAATCCCCATGAGCACATTTAATATGCACCCGTCACAATATGTGCTTATGCCATGGTGAGATTAAGCTCTCCTGTATTAGGGACTGACTACACCCTGAATCCAAGAGAGCCTGGGTTTGTGTACCATCCACTGTTACAGGAATAACAAAACCTGTCTGCTGAAGTGACTGATGTAATTTGACACTCTTACCTGGTGAGATGATGTCACATTCCATAGCGGGGCACTCCCGAGCAATGTGACCCACCTCCAGGCATGTCCAACACCTTGGTGGACTGGTTTCTCACCTCAGAGCTTCAGCAAGTGGTCAAAAGACCAGAGCCATCAAAGGCGCTTGGCGGTAGAATGGCCGTGCGAGTCCCCAATCCGACCCCACAGCAGCCCGTGGGTAACCCCACCCTGCCCCGGGTCCCGGGCCAGGAGCTCCCACCGCCCCCCCGTCCAGAAACCTGTCTACCCCTTCCCCCCAGTCCCTTCGCACTCCCTGGCCTCGGTAATGAGGGTGATGCTGGAGTAGTGATCTTCCCAGGCAGAATAGTGAGCGGTTCTGCTGCCCGGAATTGCTCCGCCAGTAGCACTGTCTGATCCAAAGTGGTGGGTGCATGCCGTTGCACCCATAAGCGCCATTCCGGGGCCAAGCACTCTATGAACTGCTCGACCACGATCACCTCCACCAGCCTGGCTTTGGTGGTTGCGTCCAGGTTCAGCCAGCCCATGGCATAATCCTTCAGGTGATGTGCGATGGTCCAGGGATGTTCTACTGTCGCAAAGACGTCCTCCCAAAACTTGTGGACGTAGCCCTCCGGAGTCACCCTCACACGGTTGAGGATGGCCACCTTCAGCGCGGGGTAATCGACCATCGACGTGGGATCCAGGGTCCTAGCAGCCACTTGCACCTCCCCCGTCAGCTGTGGCAGGAGATAGTCAGCCCACTGAGCCTTGGGCCACCCAGCAGAGGTCGCCATGGCCTCGAACACCTCCAAATAGGCTTCTGGCTGATCCTCTGCTGTCATTTTCATTGGCCTCTGTAGCCTCGGGTCCGGCACCGCAGGTTTGGCACCTCCCTGCACGGCCTACAAAAAAAGGTGCTGCTCCTGGCAGCGTTCCGTAGCCGCCACTATTCAATGCAGCTCTGGTCTTATTTGTGCATTGCTATTCCCTCGCTATAACTCTCAGACTTCCCCAACTATTATTATTATTATTATTATTTATTTCTTAGCAGACGCCCTTATCCAGGGCGACTTACAATTGTTACAAGATATCACATTATTTTTAACATACAATTACCCATTTATACAGTTGGGTTTTTACTGGAGCAATCTAGGTAAAGTACCTTGCTCAAGGGTACAACAGCAGTGTCCTCCACTGGGGATTGAACCCACGACCCTCCGGTCAAGAGTCCAGAGCCCTAACCACTACTCCACACTAAACGTCCCCCTCGGGTACATAAAAATTAATACAATTATTTGGCACCGGCTGTCTTCCTCAGCCACACTTGCTTGAATGTTGTTCCACATGCGCACAGTACCGGTACTCTTAGAAGTGTATAAATATCAGTAAAACTCCTGTATTGCAGAAAGTAAGCAACACAAAATCGATCTTGCAATAACCAATTTGTATGTGTTTCCGTTTTTCATCTTAGTTTTCAAATTCCAATGCTCCTTGTTCTTTGTCCCCTCAGACAAGAATATATTATTGGAAGCAACATGTCAATGGCACTTGACCTCAGAGTTCAGAGGTGGCTTCCTGTATTTGTGCAGGTGCAGTGTGGGACGGAGGCTGTCTGGTGGCAGTTTATGGTGTGCAAATGTCAGGCTTCTGCTAAATATCTTTTTTGTGAACATCCCAGGCTGCCACATTGCATCCCCAGTGGTGTACTATTCTCAAACCTAAAAAGAATGTCTTTTCATTTCACTTCAGTCTTCCATAATCTTTGTGTAAGACTACTTGTTCAGATAGCAGACCTTGTTGACCAATTTATTTCACTGCAGGGTCAAACAATCCTCCCTTGAAATACTCATTTTAAGATACTGCTCCCTTTTTGGTATGTTAAATACAGATGCATTGAGCATAATTGCAATCTGTCAATTTTGACTTTCATGTTGCATTGTTGCAAACATAGAGAAATCAAGGTTTTGACTCTTAAAATAGCAGTTGATAATCGTTGCATCTAATTGTTTATAAGAATCGGGCATAAATATTTAGCTGTATTTTCATGAGCTACCAGAAACCAAGGGAAGAGAAATGCTTCAGTTGGTTAGTACAGCAATCTGTTGTATTACTGCACAACAGTGGAATATTCCAAATGAATAGTTTTCCTTTATATCAAGTACATACAATTGTGATCAAGCCTATGCACCGATTGTTACATTAATTAGACCACACGGCTCACCGAAATGCTAGTGGCTCATTTCATTAGCAAGTCAGTGCTGCTATTAAGCAAATTCTACTGTCTACTACAGTTGTGTTCAGTCACCAACCACAAATGAGGATATTTTAGTCATGGTTTATAAATGGTTTTTTACAGCATTGTGCAGTTTTTAAACATCATATTGAGACTTGCTAACCAAAAGGGTCACTTTTTTAACTGAAAAGAAAAATCCTGAGAAAACAAGAAATAGAGTTTAACTCAACATTTATTTAAAAGAATACTGTTGTTGGTGGACAGGAAGTTACTTATAGGGAAAAGGAAATCAACAAATACAATGCCAGAATAGCCAGCAACTGCGTGCCTTGACCGGACCAGAATACTAATGTATAGTAAACACGTATTTTGATCTTAAAGCACGATATCTGGTACAACACTACATTAAAAACATCTCTGTTTGAAAGCCTTGGAGATAGTGTTGCACTTCATTGGTCCTTTGACCTGGAAGGTGAAATTATCCACACAGTTTCAACTGCTTCATTCCTGTCATTAGCCAATCCGCTGCTTCCCCTGGCTTGCAGCCAGAAACAGGCTTTGACTGCTGAAGTTAAACGACCTATGAAGTACAAGTGTAACAGATTTATGTAGAGAAAGGCATGGACCTACTGTACAGTATGTAGCCAATTGAAGTCCAAAATAGGTAGATTGGTGGAATTATTTTATTAGCTACAAGTACTTTCAGGTCAACTATCTAATTGGTATGGTCTCCACTGTTGTTGTTCTCAGTTGTGAAAGTCATCATTTGCAGCTGCAATTTGAAATCTCAGCTGAGTCTTTAAAACAAATCCCGTTTCTCATTCAGAGACTGATAAAAGTCACACATTCACTTCCTTTTTATAATGCGTACACTTCCTGCTGCAGCTTTTGAACCACAGCCAATAATCACAATATTCAAAACATTTGTTTTGCTCTGGAACACCCCTTAGCTCCGTACAATCTCGTCCTTGTTGTTGAAATCACTGACCCCGTTATCATTTCTAATATCCAGGGTGGATTTGAACAAAGGGGTTATAAAGCTTTTTAGTTACTTGCTAGATTTCAAGGAAAAATAACAGTATTACAGTTCTGACAAGTTATAAATTACGCATTAGAAATCGACCATTACATTATAACCTGTGTATAGATATCACCCAGTACAGAACATACGGCTTAGTTCAAAAACCACAACTCTCTTTTATGTATAATTGTAGTTCATGGATACAGTATTCACTTCTGTCAATAATAAGAAGTTCATATGTTTTGTGTGTATCTCAACAACAAAAGTTATAACACAAATAATATCACACATTATGAGTAGCTTCAAACTGCACAAGATGACATCTCTTATAACAATAAGAGACGCCCGACACATAGAACATAAACAGATGTATGCATGAGAGACCATTCGGCCCATCTGTGCTCGTCAGGTTTCAAAAACTTTGTCCAGTTTGGTCTTAAAGGATCCAAGCGATTCAGCATCAACAACATGACTAGGTAACCCATTCCTTACCCTCACCTTTTTCTGTGTGACAAAGTGTCTCCTTCTTTAAGGATACTTACAAGCCCCTAATCTTGTAAGTACCTGGTAGTTTATTTCTGAAGAAATGTACGAGTGACAATTTGGAGTTGAGTGTTGAGAATGCATGCACAGTGTGTGCCTGAAGGCCATTCCCTGATGGTCCTCTCTCTTCATGTAACTTTGTGTTGAATCTCTCAGGCACTACCACAGCATGGATGAGTTCAGTCACTATGACCTGCTGGATGCAGCGACAGGGAGGAAGGTTGCTGAAGGACACAAAGCCAGCTTCTGCCTGGAGGACACAACGTGTGACTTCGGTCACCTGAAGCGCTACGCGTGCACATCGCACACCCAGGTATGGGAGACTGGGGCTCTGACACAGCGCAGTGCAGAACAGGGAGAGCAATCTCCATCCCAGCAAGCTAAACTGCGGGAGAACACATTCAATAGAATATCACAGTTATCTTAACCAATGCATTCTTCTTTAGATTCACTAAATCTAAAAAAAAAAAAAAAAATTTTTATTATGACATACGGATAACTTCATAAAAGTTTAAACATGTTGTATCTCTAGGTACAGCTGGTACACCAGAGTGTAACCATTAACCTGTCCCCCTGCAACACACTGCCCCTAGTGGATGTAAGAAATACCTCACCACATACAGTATTTACAACATAACTGTTTTATGTAAACTCATAAGTTAAAGCACCATGAAAAGGACCCTTACTTGTTTTAGCTCCTAATTTGAAGACAAATACCGTTTCTGGCAGATGAATTGCAAATGAAAACAAAGATGTATTTCTCTTAAATATATAAAAATACAGGTGATTAGAACGCAACTCTTTTTTCTTTACAGGGTCTAAGTCCTGGTTGCTATGATACTTATAATGCAGACATCGATTGCCAGTGGATTGACATCACAGATGTCCATCCAGGAAACTACATCCTCAAGGTAACATTAATAAACACTCTGCATCTGTTCTAAGTGTTTAGTGCAGAGCCTCGTGATGCTGTCCGCAGCTGATTATTATTATTATTTTCCTGATTTTGGTAGATAGTAAAATGCAATTCGCCTGTTTTATAAGGAAATTCAGTCTTTCAAATAAAATCTTCAGGTGCTTCCTTTGTTAGTCTATTGTCCACATTGCCTTCGCCTGGAGATTTATATTCAGACTTTTCAGTTTCTGTACAGTTCAGCAGTGTTTATTGCTTCTGCACTTAATGTACCATGAAACTGCCTACCTTCAGCAGCAGCTTTGTATATCTCAGGGTCATGTGACCTCCAGACCCCACCCCCAATTAAATGTAGTCCGCTAAAGGGGAAGTCCTCTTAAAGTAACAAACCACAGCTTTATAAGTGCACCTAAATCCTGACCTGAACAGCCCCTCCCTGCTATTCACTCTCTCAAGCAGAGACAATTGGTTTGAATTCTGCTGTGGTTATGTGAGCATGACATTGTGATGTACTGTATAAGCAATCTTGTATTTTATTGAGAATTTTTTCTTCTCCCTCAGTTACAAGTAAACCCCAAATACACGGTGCTGGAGTCCGATTTCACAAACAATGTGGTGAGGTGCAATATCCATTACACTGGACGCGTAGTTACAACTACAAACTGCAAAATTGCCCAGTAAGTAATTTTACTTTGCTGTGCATTTTACTGAAAATGGTGACAGTTGGAGATGCAATCATATCACAAATATGTTAAGTGCAGTAATAAGATAAAAAGGATTATCAATGTATGTTCCATCATTCCTCCCTTTCTTATTTTACCAGGTCCTGATATATTTCCTAAGGTCTGGAAAGTCTGGTTTCCATGGAAATGCAGTTCTGAAAACTATGAATGGAACCCATGAGTCTGTTTACGAAACCAGAACAACCTGGGGCCCAGGATAGCACTGACAATGGTACTGATGTCAACCAGCACTCAAGCACTGGGTCTACAAAGAACACTACGACAGCTTTCTATTGTCTACATCTCTTGTATTACTATTATTTCGTTAGAAGAGGAGTTCATTGGGGTTACTCAATACATTTATTTACGGAAAAGACCTTGCTAAGATCTCTAAAAGCCTCCAGAACAACCATCATGTCTCACGGATTGCATCCAGATGACCTATCATTCTTGAACGAAGAGGCAAAGGCACTGATCTGTCCTTTAAAAGTTCTTTTCTTAATATAAACAGTGGTCTTCCACATAAGTTATACTCTTAAATATTGGTATTAATGTGTGTCATGAAATGTGCTTCTTATCTGCATGTGTCCAGTCTGAATCCCCCACCTAATAAGCAGTTTGATTCACCAAGGAGCAGTTTAGCGCTGGATTGAATATTCCAAAACTACCTATCACACATGTGAATGGTCTTACAGTATTCCATTCATTCAATTTGTTCAAGTTTTCATTGCTTTGTTGTTTAGCGGTGGTAAGTTAATACCATACCTTTGGGGCTACTGTGATATAAACCTAAAAAAAAATCACTGTTAATCAAGTTAATTAATTATCAAAACATTATTATAGTTTAAATAAAATATAAAGAGTTAATAATAAAGTAAGGACCCGATCATAATGAAACTGGAAGGGTGTCTAATAATTGCCAAATGATTTTGATCGAATATCTTTTAATAGCTGTTGGGTGCTTTAGAGAACGCTCTCTTATAGCAATATGCGATTGTTCTGTTCACACACTAGCAAATCAATCCAGCAAGTTGCTACAGTATAAGAGTAACAACACATAAACAAACAAACACATACACACACAATAAGAGCTAGAAAAGATTTTAAAACGATTCTGTTTTTTGCACTGGCACCGTGCTTGTGTAACATCCGTAAACATTTCCCTTTCGTTTTCTTTCTCTCCACTGTGAGAGGCAGCTGTTTAGTTTGGCACGATGTTAGTGCTCCTTCACATTTCTCATTGTGTAAATACGCTTGTCCTTCCTTAAGCCCCCATTCCACCCAATTACTTTTGACAGACTCCAATGGCAGAACATTTCTAATGCAATATCCTGAGATGGTATTGGCAGCTCTACAGCTGATTGGATTGTAATCACTGAGCACTATAGACAGATATTATTATTATTATTATTATTTATTTCTTAGCAGACGCCCTTACCCAGGGCGACTTACAATTGTTACAAGATATCACATTATACATTATTTCACATTATACAGTTATCACATTATTTTTACATACAATTGCCCATTTATACAGTTGGGTTTTTACTGGAGCAATCTAGGTAAAGTACCTTGCTCAAGGGTACAACAGCAGTGTCCCCCACTGGGGATTGAACCCACAACCCTCCGGTCAAGAGTCCAAAGCCCTAACCACTACTCCACACTGCTGCCCTATAAGCAGGAACAGCATTCTTCTATTTTCTGCATTTGTATACAATCATTACATTTTTTAATCAAATGAGATGCATATTAGGGAATCATTTATGGCTGTAAACTAAATACAGATGGTTTTATTATGCAATTGCCTGTTTCCACTTCTCTCAGGCTGTTTATAATGAAATCCCTGTTTGCAGGCCTGAAGGATAAAGTTATAAAGGTATGAGCAAATATACATACACTCCCATCCCAAGCACTGACTTGGAGCTAGCTCAATCCGGGAGCGACGCCAAACATTTTATTCATGTTTCCAATTACACCCTAATTACAGGATAAAGAGTCATTAAAAGCATCTATATGAATGAGCGTCATATTTATTTTGCAGTTACAGCCTTTGTGATACCCAGGACTTACTAATCAAGGATTCTCAATAATTCTGTGCGTGTCTGTCTAATCCCCTGTTAGTGGAGTTCCACCGAATTTTCTTTGGAGGAGCACACGATCCTTGCAGCTGGATACAGTGTGCAACCACATATGCTGACCAGATACTAATTTGTTTGGTCTATGGGGAAGCTAATGTTTGATAAAGTAAAGCTATCCCCCCTGCAGCAAATATAGTAATGTATTTCCTCCAGTATAGTGCAACAAAGAAGTCCTGTCTGATTTCCTCTTTTACAACTAGAATGTTTAACACAATCAAGACAGTCGCCCTTAGGGAAGCTGTATAAAGAACTTATGAAGCCACATCCCTGTGTTGCCCTTCTGGCTCTAGCTTCTCATAGCTGACTACACAATGCTGACTTTCGCAATGGCGTTGGGTTCACTTTATAAATCTTGATCTGCTACAGACAGACTGGGTGGAGGGTAATTATTTACAACTAAACATGTACACGCTGGGGTTAACATGCTTTTACAATGCATTGAACAAGGAACACGGCTTATTTTTCATTATAAAACACGATATTTGGTACAACATGCTTTCAGAAAGCGGTTACACCTTCCGGATAATTTCACCTCAGCCGTGCTTTTCTGTCAAAGCATGTTACTAGCATGTCAGTCACCAGGGAAAGCAGCAGCTAATGGCAGGAAAGAAGCCGTTGAAGGTTGGAGACAATTTCACAGCATGGTTTGCAAACAGAGATTCCTTAATTGAGATCTATATAACTAATGAAAGTCCATAAAAGGTATGATTTATGGAATTATGTTGTGAGCTACAATCACTTTCAGTTTGGTGGGTCAGTGGTTTGAGGCCTTATCCAAAATTATCAACAACTTTAAATTAGCACAGGATATACTGTATCATTACCTTGCTGTACAGTTACTTTTTTAAAAAGGGGCCTTGTCAGGGATGGTTTGTCCCTTTTGCTTAGCAATGAAATCCTGGGCTTCTTTTTGGGTGCTATTGAGTCTAGGGGTGTTACTTGCATCTTTACGGTACTGTTTTCCCTTTTCTTACATGGAAAAGTGCTTGAAATTGAACTACTGACGTTGGAAGCAACTCCTCACAAACTTACTGAGAAAAGGAGAAGTGTGGAGGGGGTCTCTGGCATTAATAAAGCAATACCGTGAGCCCTGAACTCAGGGAGTTATTGTGTTGTACTGTAGCTGGAACCCTACTGTGAGGTTTCTGTGCTGAGTAATGTGGGATGTTACTGCAGGGGATAGCTATGGTGGCTGGGAAGTGCAAAGAGGTAGCAAATCTACACAGAGAAGTAGCTGCAAGTCCCCTGGTTGCACTTCTCAGACCCCGTAAATAGCCACCGTAGATAGCAGACATTGAAAAATACATTCATAAATACTTTTACCGTGTATACTAGTTTTATTATTTAATTTCACCACTTTTTCCCTTTTTTATATATTATGTTTTCAAAATATATTTTGACACTGTATTTTTTTTATATTTGCTTTTTTTCAATGAAGGTTAAAAAACATTTGAAATGTTTTGTGTAAACAGTTCTTTACCATTTAAACTATCACATGCCTTGTCTGTATTTACAATTTACAATATATTTATTTGAAATTGTACTTTTTCACTTGCAGTATTAAAGTTATGGTTCACATACCATATCTAAAAGTACTGCACATGAAAAAGATAAATGTGGGATTTCAAACAGTTCAAACAAAAAGATTCTAACATTGAAAGTGAAACATGCAGAAGAGCAGTATCTTGATTGAATGTACTTTAGAACATTTCAATTCAGTACAATTATAAGGAAAACCATAAATACAAGCAAGTATATGATACATTCCAGCACATTTTTAGGTAACCAGATAATAATATTACTTTGCAGGATTTAAACTTTAACATCCTTTTAACATTTAACATTCCAATACCTCATCCCTCTGAAGCACACATAAATAACTCCACCAAATATGTCCATGGTTTAATGATTCATCTGATATCTAAAATGAAGTAAATGAACTTCCTAGTGAAAATGTTAAGCTGGTAATAGCTACCAACTCTGTTCCTAACAATTAAGTCTTTTGAAACCGTCTATGAAAGCAAATACCCAAATAAAGCAGCTTTTTTATGTGTGGTACATGGCATGGCTACAAGTTAAATATATCAATTACTACAATGTCCACAGTTGTTTTGTTTTTTTTGGGGTTTGTTTATAAAACAATAAAATTCTGAAATGAAAGTATTCTTGTGTGTACATAATCAAATGTTCATTAGCAGTATTGCATGAGAGAAACAAGCTTTACACAAGCCTGGTGTTTTTTTTTTTTTTTTTTTTGGGGGGGGTACATTCTGTGATGTTCTGGGTTCAGCAGCTCCAATATCGAGGGGTACATTCTCAAATGACATGTCTGAGCTGTTTATTTCTGGGTTGATAACTTTATTGGATGTGTTTCTACTCTCTGAGAAAATTGTGCTAATGACAGTTTGGGATATCTTTGAGAATCTAGGCCTGAGTTATTATCATTTTTCTATGAATCTAGTCACAAGCTTGTCTGGAGAATTGTAAGCGCTGACACTGAATGTTTCCTTCTTGTATTTAAATCATGTGACAGAGACACTAGGTGGGGCTGGCAGAGTTGAAAGACCACATTCTAGAAAAGAGAAAAGACAGATAAAATGACATGTGATGGGTGTCCTGGAAAAACTGGATGTCCCATGATTTCTGATTCACTTTTTTTATTAGTATTATTATCAAAACTGTTTTCTGGAAAATTAAAAAAAAAAAAGATTTGATGGAAAAACCTTTTCAAAAATGTGTATGACATTGTGGGTTGAATCTACTCTTTAAGTGAATTTGTTTTCAAACATCATATTTTGAAAGAAACACCTCATAGCAAACATCTATTTGTGTTTTAAAGCATGGTATCTGGTACTACAATTGTTTAAAGAAATCTCTGTTTGCAAGTCATGCTTTCAGACAGTGTATTTGATTGGTCATTTCACCTGCAGGGTAAAATTGTCCCCACCCGTTCGCCGGCTTCTTTCCTGTCAGTTACCAACCAGCTGCTTCCCTTATTGACTGACATGCTTTGACCCAGAAGACACTTCTGAGGTGAAATGACCCAGGAAGTGCAAGTGTAACAGATATACTGAGAATAAGGCGTTGAAACTGAGAGCTTTCTTTAACCTAAAGTAGTACCATATGGCTGAGTGCAGATCAGTCAGTAGAGGAAGCAACTGGGAACAATGTCACCCTCTAGGTTTGAAACAGAGATTAATTTAACCTGGTGTAGTACCAGATATCATGTTTTAAAACAAAATACATGTTTACTATAACAGCCATTTCTTTCAAAACTGCACTTTTGACACCCGTGTAGATAATGGCAGTGCAAAATAGATTTATAAAATAATTTTAAAGTACAAACACTTTAAATAGCTATCCCTAGCACGGAGAAAGGGCTAACAGGCATACATATCTTCAAATAAATCTGTCAGTTCCTGCCCCAGACTGCTCACATTCCTGCTCCACTGCATGTGGAATCGTTGCCACATTGTAGACATTCCTTCCTGTTTCAGCTCAGGTTCACTCGTTGATTTCACTGTGCTAGCATGGGGAGAATTTCACTTACACACACACACCACACACACACACTCAGGGGGCCGGAGCAAAATAAACCCGCACTCACTGTTCAACTTGGCTGGGGAGATTGTGGTCTGCAATGTCTTCTCACTGCTGCGGATCAAGTTTTCCCTGAACAAATATTGAATATTTCCCATTTCACTACCAGATCATTCCTAATACAACTGGCCTATACCTAAGGTGACCATATGGCTCAGTGTTCAGCGGGAGTTTGGGACACTTCAGGCTATTCAACTCGCAACCCAATGCATTCTGGTATGTTTTACCTGTCAGGTACCATTCTTTCCTTTAAGAGAAGCAGGACTACACTTACCAGAATGCATTGGGTTGTGAGTTGAAAAGCCTGAACTGTCCCAAACTGTCCCACTGAACAAGTAGCCATATGGTCACCATAGTTTTACCCCAGAAGAAAACAACCCTTTTTTAATACCTAAACATATTTAACCATGTTCCCAATCTATGGATATAGCTTTGTCCCGTACTCATAAAGAATATGTATCTTTACATGCATCTATTACCCATTTCACACACAAATACCGCTCCTGAGCCGTCTCAGAGACATACGGTTTTTTTAATTTAAAATACCCATTCACATAGCACGAAATTGCACAATCTAATACTGTCATAACCCATTCACACAGCAAAAGGGATCATGTGAGTACAACTTTCAAATCTGTCAGTCAACAGATGGTTTTCATGACAACGGAAACCAAATAAAATCACAAAACAAAACGGCACCGTTGTTTGTTGAAGAAGTAAACTTTGGCTGCATTTTGTTTGCTTTTAATTTCCATTTATATTATACAATGTGTAACGGGGGGTGTGTGAAGCCAAACCACGGTTACAGCGAGAGCAACTACGCTCAGGCTAAGCCATCACCATGCCATGCAGTAATCCCACTACGCAAATCCAACAAAATGCAGCATCAGTGCCAGTTCTGAGCTATAACTCATCTGTGTGAAAGGGGTAGAAGAGGCAGATTAAATACATTCTATATGCAGAGAAACCTCTATTAAGTCGAGTCAAGGGCCAACAAAATATGGCTTTAATAGTGGGGTGGCCTTTATATAGAAGGTTTATTAACATTGAAGTAAATTGACTGTTACAAATTGCCCTAATTTAGGGGTGGCCTTTAAACAAGGCTTCACTGCATAGCCAGCATGAAATGTACACTATCCAGGTGTAGTTTGCATAAAGACATAGCTGTGTATTGTGGAAAAAAAGAAAGGTCTTATTATCCCAGTTCATATCACACTGTCCTCTAGTAAGTGTGTATTCGCTCCTCCTTCTTATTAATGTGGCTTCACGTGCAGTACTGCAATTGTAATAGAAATACTTGAGATAATGTTTCTGTCTTTGTTTTTAATAACCTATTACAAAATGTGGTTGCTCACATTGTAGCCAAAAAAGCTAGCATATTTGTTTAGCTTTAGAAGAAACTAATTATGAGATCTGCTCCATTCTAGAATAATATGTGTGTTTCAGGGATCTTTAATGATTCAGCTGACTAAATAGGTCAGAATCTCATATATAATATAAATGTGCATGTGTAATGTACACTAGAAACACACCATCAAGGAAGCCAGAGTACTCTTAAAGAATTTCTTCTGGCAGTCTGCTGGTGCTTTGATTAGCACAACATGTACAATCTAGCACATCACATACCCCAGAAACAGCATCAAATCACAACGACTGAACCACAAATGTGCTCACAATGAAGTGCATGCATTGTTTTAATTGCAGTCAAATGATGGCAAATATATGGAATGTTCAAACATAACAGGAGACTGAAAGCACAAGCCCTTGGCTGCAGCTGTAAAGCAGGTTTGTTTGTTTTGGAATAAACATGTTTCCTTTTTGTGGCACACTGTGGGCTTCATTCAGGACCCCTCTGTTAAGCACTGCTGCTACCATGGAGACAGGCTGGCTTTAACTCTTCAGAGTGCTGCAGGACTAAAACTCTGTCTATCATCTCATAAAAAAAAATAATAATAATTGGGCTGGATCAATCTCATTTGCTAACAAGTGTTCCACCCTGTGCAGATATCTCTTCATACCAGCACAGCTTGGAACTATTTGAACCACCCTGCCTGATTTACTTGACCACCAATTCACTTTGGGATGGGTGGGGTTGGCTGGGGGCTGCCGTTTTATAAGCACAATAACACTCCATGGTGTTCAAATATGGTCCAAAATCTGTAGGTCTAGGCTGTTAACAACACCCCCAGGCATGCAGACAGAAGACCACATTTAAACACTGGAGTGTGCATTGCTTTCTTAGTGTGGGTATGTCATTTGAAATGTGGTAAAATACAGTAACATGGAGACCATACTATGTGTCACACAATTGAAATCATGTAACAGAACATACCTCCTATGGACACGTGTCAAATATACTTAAAACTACAGCATAAGAAGACATTGAAACCCTGTTAAAGCACTGCTGTTGGAGTTCAGCAAGATCTGAGAGGCTCAATAATAACTATCCACTCTGCCACCCAATAACTACCTCGCAGCTGTTGTTGTACAGTTTTAAATACAGCTCTGTTGGACCAGATTATATGTATATTTAAACCAAGTGAAATGACTCCTTAGGAGAAAACAACGAAGCCTTCAAGCTCACAACAGCAATGTGAAAGGAATTCAGGGTTTGAGCTGCTGAACTCTGTGTTTAAACTCTCTTCTCCCCCCACACTGTCCTTTTCTATCATTTGAACCGCTCTTCTTGTGCTGCTGTTGTGCTTCAATGTATTCATTGCAATGTTATTGTGTCTTCAGGATTAGCAGCCGTATATTGTGTACAGTGATGTTAACCATGCTGGTGTTCCCTCTCCCTACCCTCTCCGTTCATCTCCTACTGCCTGCTCTGTACAGTCCCCCTTGTAAAATCATTCATAACCTAGCATAAGCAAATAGGAAGTACTCCAACATTGCTGCAAACAGAAAAAAGTTAACTGAACTGCTGATTGCATACAGTCCAAAGCAACAGTCCAAAGCACCCTTGACCATTGTTCCATAGTCCAATTTCTGTGTTCTTGTGCATATTAGTCTTGTTCCCCTTTTTTAACAGAGGTATTCTTACTGCAACACATCCTTTAAGTCTTGATTTCAAGAGTGACCTTCGTACTGTTGATTTGCTGGACAATGACTGTGCCTTCTGCCAGTTCTGTTGTCAATTCAACACTTGTCTTCATTCAATTCCTTAAGGATATTATCAAGTATTGCTCATCCTTGTTAGACAGCTTTTTGGGTCCAGTCCTGGGTTTGTCAACTACAGATGATGTTTCTCTGTACTTGTTGATTATGCTTCGGATACCACACCTTGAAAATCGAGTGATGCAAGCTATGTCATTCAATGTTTTCCTTCTTTATGCAAGTCAAGGTTGTTATAATAGTATAAAACACTAGTGGATGCTTTGCGTAAATTATTGATGCTCATAATGCATCAGAGTAGAAAAATGCAGCATGTATATATACAGGGGGAGCAAGACTTTTGCACAGCAGTATATATATATATATATATATATATATATATATATGTGACCGGGTGGTTAAAAGCAAGTGTTTTTTTTTATATATCGGCCAAATGCAGGACTATCCCTTTAAGGCACTGAGTTAAAAGAGAGTGCATCAGAACAGTTTCAGCAGAGCGTGAATATCTCTGGATGGAGAAAGAGCTGTATGTTGAAGCAGCGGTTGCGCACATTTTCTGGGAAACCTGAAAAGAGAAATAGCGGAGGCCGCCACCACCCTCTTGCTCTGTATAAGATTGTTCACCTATCTTTAAAACAAAACCCTATTTCTATCTTTACCTGCTCTATTCATTTGTACCCTTCCCTTTTGTTACCTCTCTCTCCAATTTTTCTTTTTTACTAATTTTGGTGAATAAACCGAGACCCTGAAAAGAACCCCAGACCCCTGTGTGAGTGTGTTCAAAGAAAGAGAACAAAACACGAGGACCCTGGTAGAGGGGGGGTTACATTTGGTACCAGGAGTGGGGTCTCGGTGTTAGATGGTGGATTGGACGGTGACGAGCAGACGTCGTGAGGGAGACCGTGAGGCTGCGATAGACTGGAGTGTCGGACGAAAGGACCGGGCTGCCGACGGTCTGAGGTGATCGGAGTTGGCGAGCGGCGCGGGAAATTCAGCGGAGGCCGAAGAGGACAGCGAGGTGGCAGTAGGACCGGGACTACAGAAGAAAAAAGGGACTGTGTATTTCTAAAGTAAAGACTGAAATAATTGTGTCGTAATTACTTAGCTAAGGATTGTAGTATTCTAGGTGTAGCTGAAAATAATTGAAAAGAAAAAAAAAACTGTGAGTGTGATAGACATCGTGTTAAGATGGCTAGTGTAGAAGAAAAGTTAGAGGAATTGAGGGGTAGGCACAATGAAGCAATGGAGGCGATAAAGGCTTTAGACAGGGGGGTGCAATTGGCCCCGCCGCGTCCATATTTGAATATCCCAAGGGAAAGGGAAATTCACCCTTTCACAGGGCGGAGGGGCGATGATAAACCGGTTGATGAGTTTGTCGCTGAAGTTGAACGTTTAGTACGGGCCAGGTCGATGTCGGAAGACGAGCAGGTGGATTTTATCATGTCCCTGTTAGAGGGGTCCGCACTAGAGGAAATCAAAATGCGGACGGTAACTGCGTCATTGGGACCGGGGAAGATGTTAGGCATCTAGTGGAGGTATTTGGTGAAAAGAGATCCGTGCCTCAATTATGGAGAATTTTTTATGGACGGAAGCAAAAAGACAGTGAGACCATACGTGAGTATTCACATGTGCTTTCACAGTTGTTTGGTAGTGTGCAGAGACGCTTGGCAAAAGAGCGTTGTGAACAAAATGTTTTACATGACCAGTTTGTAGAGGGGATCAGAGATACGTCCTTGAGAAAAGCTTTAAAAAGAATTGTGAGGGAGAAACCTCAAATGACCTTCTTAGAAGTACGTGAGGAAGCAACATTGTGGGCTGAGGAGGAGGATAAACATTTTGTTTCTAAAACGGTTGCGACCAGTGTAGTGGATGTCAGTACTGACTCTCAGGTGTCTGTGGTGACAGTGAGAGAGAGGCAGGGACAGTAACACTTCAGGACGTGGTGAAAGCAATGGAGAGCCAGGGCAAAGCACTAGAGAAGCTGACCGAGGCTGTAACGAGCTTAGCATTAGGTAACAGTCGTAAGGGGGTGCAGTCAACTGCAAAAGAGCGTCCCAAATATACAGATGACGGGAAACCGATTTGTTTTCGTTGTAGGGAGGAGGGCCACATTGCTAAAGATTGCCCGCAGCGGCCAGCAAAACGAAATATATCAGCTTTGATTGAAAGTGCTATGATAGCGGGAGATGCAGTGTCTAGCACAGTAGAGAGTAGAGATACGTCAGGTGTATTATTTGGCTCCACTAACAGGTCGGGAGCGATGAAGGAGCAGGTCATACAAAGAGCAGTAGGGACATGCCCTATAGATAACATTAAGATTGGTCAGGTATTGGTGCCGTGTCTGTTAGACACTGGGAGTCAGGTTAGTACAGTATCAGAGACGTTCTTCAGGGAACATTTTCTGTCGGATGGAACTGATTTGTTACAGACTGCAGGGTGGCTTCGCCTGACAGCAGCAAACGGGTTAGAAATCCCTTATTTGGGCTAGATGTTGAGGCCATGGGAAATGTTTTACCAAATTGTGGGTTTCTTGTTGTTAAAGATGTAGCCGGCCACCCCGCTAAATCAAAGAGCAGTCGAACACCAGGACTGGTGGGGATGAATATAATTAGCAGGTGCCGTAGTTTGCTTCTACAGACAGACTCAGAATTACAGAAGAAAAGTAAGGTTGACGTGGAATGGAAAGAGGCAATTCAGTGCGTACAGTGGCAGTCTGAGCCGTCAGCATGTATCATAGAGAAGATAGTTACTAAGCAGCGTGTCAGAATTCCGGCAGGGTTGCTGGCGTCAGTGACTGTTTCTGCAGGGAACAGGGGGAAATAATTGGTGTTGCTAGAACCATTGTCCACACCGCTGCCGGGGGGGTTGATAGTTGTCCCTATGTTGGTGGAAATCGTAGCAGGTTTGTGCACAGTGCAGTTAGTGAATATGGCAAAATACGACGTGTGGCTTCCTTCTAAAACAAGAATAGGAAGATTAGTACCAGTAACCTCAGTGGAAAACAGACTTTGTGAAGTGCAATTTCACAGGATTTCGGCCAATGTAGATCAGATCGTGGTGTGTAATCAGAACAGTGCAGTTGGTGATAAGGGAACCGAATCGATGATTGAGCAGGTAAAGATAGGAGGGACGCCGGAACAAAAACAACGTCTAGAGCAGTTGTTGAGGAAATATGTTGATGTTTTTGCAGTTAGTGATGAGGATTTGGGATACTGTGATACTGTGAAGCATGAGATTACGTTAATCGATGACGTCCCAGTCGCTCAGCCGTACAGGCGGATCCACCCCCTGCAATATCAGGAAGTAAAAAACCACATCAAACAGCTATTAGAGAAGGGCATAATACGGAACAGTTCCAGCGCATACGCATCGCCCATTGTACTGGTTAGGAAGACAGATGGGAAAATGAGGCTGTGTGTCGATTATAGGACGTTAAATGCTAAAACCAAGCGAGATGCGTTCCCACTTCCAAGAATAGATGAATCTTTTGATGCTCTGCATGGGGCACAGTTCTTTTCGACCCTGGATTTGGCTAGCGGATATCATCAAGTAGCAATGCATGATAAGGACCAGGAGAAAACAGCGTTTGTGTCTCCGTTTGGTTTGTTTGAATATACCCGAATGCCATTTGGTCTGTGCAACGCTCCTGCTACGTTCCAGCGGTTAATGCAAGCTACTATGAGTGATTTGATCTTTGAAATACTGCTAGTTTATTTAGACGATGTATTGGTTTATTCTACATCATTTGAGGAGCACCTGCACCGATTGGATATTGTATTGGCTAGACTAAGGGAGACAGGATTGAAACTGAAACCAGAGAAATGCCATTTTCTGCAGACTGAGGTGAGATATTTGGGTCATTTAGTTTCAGCGGCAGGAGTCTCTACTGACCCTGAAAAAGTGTCGGCAGTGGGAAGTTGGGAAACGCCGAACTCTGTGAAAGGGTTAAGGTCGTTTCTAGGGTTTGCTAGTTATTATAGGAGGTTTATTCATAACTTTGCAAAGATTGCAGGACCATTGCATGACTTGGTGCACATTTGCAATAGTCGGGGTGCTGTTAAGCTTGAGCCCAAGGTGTTTGGACAGCTGTGGACAGCAGACTGTAAACGAGCCTTCATGGAATTGAAGCAGTGTTTGACAAAAGCCCCAGTGTTAGGTTTTGCTGACTACAATAGGCCTTTTGTAGTGGAGACTGATGCCAGTCACCAAGGATTAGGTGCAATACTCTCGCAGGAACAGGAGGGTGGGCGCCGGGTAGTAGCTTATGCTAGTAGGAGGTTAAGACCCGCAGAGCGAAATGACCGTAATTACAGTAGCATGAAGTTGGAGTTGCTAGCTCTTAAATTGGCAATGTCAGAGAAATTTAGGAGTTACCTGATAGGGTCTAAGTTTGTTGTGTTAATGGACAACAACCTGTTATGCCATCTGCAAACCGCTAAGCTGGGGGCTATAGAGCAGCGGTGGGTAGCTCAATTAGCTCTGTTTGACTTCACTGTAAAGTACAGACCCGGTAAGAGTAATAGAGCTGCAGACGCACTGTCCCGTTATCCTGTGGGGGGAGAAACCCAGGAGAGAGACCTAGATGAAGGTGACGTTAGCTTGTTCCAGGTAGAATACAGAGGAAGCGCTGTTGAACCAGAATTGTGTGTAGGCCTGTGCTCTATTTTAGATGTAAAGCAGATGCAATTGGTGACAAATGAGGATGTAAACTGCCAGCAGATGGCGCCAGGGGCACAGACGCCAGCCTCACCAGGCTACTCAAAGGTTGATTTAAAGCGGTTTCAGACCTCCGATTCAGCGTTGAGGGAGTTTTCAAAGTACTGGGATATGAACAGAAAACCGGACAGTAGGGAACGGAAAAGATTAAGCCGCACTGCTCAGTTGCTACTGAAACAGTGGAATAAAATTCAACAGAAAGATGGGCTGCTGTATCGCGTAGTGCAGGATACTAGGTCTGGTGAGAGACGTCAGTTGCTGTTGCCCGAGTCTCTGAGAGACACAGTTTTGAGGAGTCTGCATGATCAAATGGGACACCAGGGAATAGAGAGGACATGGAGTTTGTTGCAAAACAGGTGTTTCTGGGTAGGAATGTGGGGGGATGTAGAGAAGTGGGTGAAGCAGTGTGTCACAAAGACGGCCGGAGTGGGTGGCGTCAGACCAGAAGCAGGAAATAAACAGACAGAGATGTGTGGTTTGGTGAAGCTGAGCGAATGCTTTCGCTCAGCATTTAATAAACAGAAAAGAAAATAAAAGGTTTGAACAGACAAAACACAGGGCACGGCACTTGAGGCCAAAATAAATAGACGAACAAAACGGACTAGACAGACAAACAAACACGGTGAGCAGATAACACTAACTATTTACTTTTACGATTCACAATTACCTCCGTCTCCAATCCCGTTCTCCACTCACGAACACCCAACCTCGAGTGAATGCTACGTGTCTCTATATATACTGTTGTGCTGGGATTCAATTACTAATTAATTATTCACTTGAATCCCAGCATGTGAATTAATTCTGTGCAACCCCGTGCTTACATATTACATTTAACCGGCACGTGAAGTGATTTGTGCCCTCCTCGTGCCTAAATACAAATCTACACTTTTTAAATCACACGTGAAACACAGACCCGTTTATATCCCGTGTACCAATGACTATACACCAACATTAACACACGCACGCAACATACAACACATAATATACACACAGGGGCGGGGCACATTGCCACACAGTGTCACCGCTGTACGCTTTCTAAGTTACCTCACCCACGTGTACAGGCACCGATGACCAACTTCCTAGCCTCCCGTCCACTAGAATTACTCGCCATTGATTTTACTATGATAGAACCAGCTAGTGATGGTAGAGAGCATGTTCTAGTTATGACAGATGTGTTTACAAAGTTTACTCAGGCTGTTCCTACAAGGGATCAGAAAGCAGTGACCACCGCTAAAGTGTAATTAGTGAGAGAGTGGTTTCAGAGATATGGAGTACCAGAAAGGATTCACTCGGATCAGGGTAGAAATTTTGAGAGTGAAGTCATTTCAGAGCTATGCAGACTGTACGGAATTAAAGAGACGCGCTCGACACCCCATCATCCAGAGGGTAATGCGCAATGTGAGAGATTTAATCGAACCTTGCACGATCTCCTTAGGTCTCTGCCTCCTGAGAAGAAGAAAAAGTGGCCAGAACACTTACCTGAGCTGTTGTATGCGTATAATGTGACTCCGCATGCATCAACAGGGTACTCACCGTATGTACTATTGTTTGGAAGAAATCCGAGGTTGCCGGTAGATGCCATTTTGGGTAAAACTGAGGAACAGGAGGCTAGTACAGTGACTGATTGGTTGTGCGTGCATCAGGAAAGGTTAAGGGATGCGCACCGAAAAGCAGGGGAGTATCTCCATCTGAAAGCTGGAATAGAGTGCGTGGTCACAATGAAAAAGTGATGCCCACATCCCTTCAACTAGGTCAATACGTGTATGTGAGGAGTAGACCGCTAGTGCGCAACAAGATACAGGATGCCTGGGGTCCTGATGTGTATAAGATCACAGAGATACAGGGTACTATGTGTACTATAGTGTCAGTGGAGGAAGGAAAGGTTAGGAGGGTCCATCAGTCTGAGTTAAGGGCGTGTAATGATTTTGCAGAAAACAACAGAAAGGCAGAATCAGTGCTACCACCTCAACCAAAGATGGGGATGGAGTCTGATTCATCAGAGAATGAGGGTGCAGTAATAGGTCAACCACCTGTAGTGACACCGGTAGAGGCCACGAGCGCGGCCAGGCAGAAATGTGTTGAGTCAGCTTCAGGGGTCGCACCCAAACCCGCTCCCAGGAGATCCTCAAGGACTAGGGCCGGCATGCATAGAAATCCATTTAGACGGCCACAAACAGCACTAGGTAGTCTGGAGGTTACTAACCGTGAGTTCATTGCGCAAGTACTTTGTGAAGTGGAACAGGTGCTTGTAGAGAAGCCCTCAGGTCCCAGGGCTAGGATAGTCATAGAGGACTCTGACTAATAGCAGGGGAGAGTGTGACCGGGTGGTTAAAAGCAAGTGTTTTTTTATACAGACGTGCTCAAATTTGTTGGTACCCCTCCACAAAAAACGAAGAATGCACAATTTTCTCTGAAATAACTTGAAACTGACAAAAGTAATTGGCATCCACCATTGTTTATTCCATATTTAATAGAAATCAGACTTTGCTTTTGATTTTTTATTCAACATAATATTGTAAATAATAAAACAAATGAAAATGGCGTGGACAAAAATGATGGGACCGCTAACTTAATATTTTGTTGCACAACCTTTAGAGGCAATCACTGCAATCAAACGTTTTCTGTAGCTCTCAATGAGAATTCTGCACCTGTTAACAGGTAGTTTGGCCCACTCTTCCTGAGCAAACTGCTCCAGCTGTCTCAGGTTTGATGGGTGCCTTCTCCAGACTGCAAGTTTCAGCTCTTTCCATAGATGTTCGATAGGATTCAGATCAGGACTCATAGAAGGCCATTTCAGAATAGTCCAATGTTTTGTTCTTATCCATTCTTGGGTGCTTTTAGCTGTGTGTTTTGGGTCATTATCCTGTTGGAGGACCCATGACCTGCAACTGAGACAGAGCTTTCTGACACTGGGCAGTACGTTTCGCTCCAGAATGCCTTGATAGTCTTGAGATTTCATTGTGCCCTGCACAGATTCAAGGCACCCTGTGCCAGGCGCAGCAAAGCAGCCCCAAAACATAACTGAGCCTCCTCCATGTTTCACTGTAGGTATGGTGTTCTTTTCTTTGAAAGCTTAATTTTTTCGTCTGTGAACATAGAGCTGATGTGACTTGCCAAAAAGCTCCAGTTTTGACTCATCTGTCCAAATGACATTCTCCCAGAAGGATTGTGGCTTGTCAATATGCATTTTAGCAAATTCCAGTCTGGCTTTTTTATGTTTTTCTTTCAAAAGTGGAGTCCTCCTGGGTCTTCTTCCATGGAGCCCACTTTCGCTCAAAAAGCGACGGATGGTGCGATGAGAAACTGACGTACCTTCACCTTGGAGTTCAGCTTGTATCTCTTTGGCAGTTACCCTTGGTTCTTTTTCTACCATTCGCACTATCCTTCTGTTCAATCTGGGGTCGATTTTCCTCTTGCGGCCGCGCCCAGGGAGGTTGGCTACAGTTCCATGGACCTTAAACTTCTTAATAATATTTGCAACTGTTGTCACAGGAACATCAAGCTGCTTGGAGATGGTCTTGTAGCCTTTACCTTTACCATGCTTGTCTATTATTTTCTTTCTGATCTCCTCAGACAACTCTCTCCTTTGCTTTCTCTGGTCCATGTTCAGTGTATTGCACACAATGATACCAAACAGCACAGTGACTACTTTTCTCCATTTAAATAGGCTGAATGACTGATTACAAGATTGGAGACATGTGTGATACTAATTACAGAAACTAATTAGTTTGAAATATCACTATAATCCAATTATTTATTATCTTTTCTAAGGGGTACCAACAAATGTGTCCAGGCCATTTTAGAATATCTTTGTAGAATAAGCAATAATTCATCTCTTTTCACAGCTTCTTTGCTTTATTCTATGACATACCAAAGGCATGCAAGTATACATGATAAAATAGCTTTTAATTTCATCACTTTTCAGGAGGAATGAAGCATTATTTCAATGAGCTGTAAGGGTACCAACAAATTTGAGCATGTCTGTATATATATATATATATATATATATATATATATATATATATGCTCAAAGAGCCAGCTGCCCAACCTTTCGATATGTTGTACATATCTTTCTCAAGGGAGCCTGTGTTTGAATCAAAACATTGGAGGTATTTATAGGTTTTTGACGGCATGACAACTATTTGTTATTGTTTACATTCAAATCCATGATTTATTCTTACATGATGTAATGGTGTTCTATATATTGTGACATCATTTTTACTTCTATCTTTGAATCTGTATTAATTCTAATTAACACTACTTTATATAAACTGGTCAATGGAACAGAGCAGGATCAGTTTCCTCATCAGGTCAACATATGATGTTCTCCCATCACCACAGAACCTAAACCTCTGGGTAGGAGAGGATCCCTCATGTCCTTTGTGTTCATCACCTGCAACATTAAGGCACATTTTGACAGGATGTAAGGTGGCTCTTAGCCAAGGACGGTTTACTTGGCGCCATGACCAGGTGCTGCGATGTTTGGCCTTAGCATTGGAAGACAAGCGTAACATGACCAATAAGTTGTCACCTGTTCCATCAAAACATTACACACAAAAGACAACATTCCTCCGCCCAGGAGAGCAACCACCAAGAAAAGGTGTTAAAACCAATCCTCGCCCAGGACAACTGGAAGCTGCTAGAGACTGGAAAATGCTGCCAGATGTTGGTCAACGGCTTATTTTTCCACCTGAGATTGCCACCACTAACCTTCGACCAGATATTGTCTTGTGGTCTGGATCAGCACGCCTTGTTCACCTAGTAGAGTTAACAGTGCCATGGGAGGATGCTGTAGATGAGGCGTATGAGAGGAAGAAACTGCGGTATGCTCAACTAGCCACTGAAGCGGAACAGCGAGGATGGAGAGTTCGGGTTTACCCAGTGGAAGTGGGTTGTCGAGGATTTGTGGCACACTCTACAACCCGGTTTCTCAGAGACGTCGGATTCAGTGGCCAAGAGTTGCGTCGCACAGTGAAGAACTTATCTGAAGTAGCAGAGAGGAGCAGCAACTGGCTGTGGTTGAGACGGAAAGATTCTGGCTGGGGATCTCAAGCACAATAGAAAGAAAGAAACGCTGATGTACAGGTAAGTAAGCTGGGATGAGTTGAGTGGGGGACAGAGGGGGGTGATGCTGGGATGCCAGAATCACCGTCAAGCCCTCTTGAGGTGTCGTGGGCTAGTCGACGAAACACTGAGGATGGAAGGTGCCCACTTGAAAACCCCAGAGATGTACCCTACTTAGCTCAATCCAGACAGTTGTCATGCTGATGCGCTGGGTAGGCCGCACTGTGGTTGATCCCCGGAGCCAGCATCGCAGCCGTTGTGTGTGCTGATGCGCCAGGAAGTCAAAATAAGCTGATCCCTGGAGCCAGCATTACACTTCAGCCATTAACACCAGACAGAAGGATATCTACATCATTATTATTATTTATTTCTTGGCCGACGCCCTTATCCAGGGCGACTTACAATTGTTACAAGATATCACATTATTTTTACATACAATTACCCATATATACAGTTGGGTTTTTTACTGGAGCAATCTAGGTAAAGTACCTTGCTCAAGGGTACAGCAGCAGTGTCCCTTACCGGGAATTGAACCCACAACCCTCCGGTCAAGAGTCCAGAGCCCTAACCACTACTCCACACTGCTGCCCATCATCATATGGAAGGAAACACAAATGGATGGAGACACAGATGGATCACATTAGTTTACTGTAAAGCTACGTCTTAGTTGATGCTTATCTTGGCGAGAGCCGAGTTCAAATCAGTATGAAGTTTTAACATCTACTCTTGTGTAATGGAAATCATATTTTTATTATATCATGCAATGCTGGCTCTGAGGATCAGTCTAGATTTGGCCTCCCCAGCGCATCAGCATGCACAACTTTTGAATTACTTTTGTTTATTTATTTAAATGTTATATATTTATTGAAGTTAATTAGTTCATTCTTTTCTGTTGAGTCCCACTGGCATAATCGTGTTCAGTCTATTTATCCATTTACTTTCTTTTATTCTTCTATATGTCGCATTGTCTAATTTGAGCTGTTCTAATACTACAAACTTTACGTCATTTATGTCATGTCCCTGACTGGTGAAGTGCTGTACTATTGGTTCATTCATTTTTTTATTTCTAATTAATGAAAGGTGGTTCTGAATTATTTTATATAAAGTAGTTCCAGTCTCTCCAACATATTTGATTTCATCACATTTTTCACAGGCTATTCCATAAACAACATTGCTATTTTTACAGTAGGTATTAGTTTTTAGCGGATATGTGGTGTTCTTATGTTTAATTATATTTTTACTTTTGTCTATGTATTTACACACTTTACATTTACTGGTGCACATGTTCGTAGAACCTATTTTGTCAATTATTCTTTTATGTTTACTGTGAACTAAAATATCACCTAAATTAGCTTCTCTTTTGAATGCTACAACTGGGGCCTTAAGAAATACTTTTTTTTTAATTTTTCTGAATTATGTAGAATCCGCAAGTGTTTCCAAACTATCTTAGAAATATTGGGCAAAAGTTTAGAGTAAGTCATTACTAATGGGACTCTTTTGACCTTTTTATCTTTATTTTTATAATCTAGTAGATCATCTCTTTTTAGTTTATCCACTTTTCTTAACTCAATCTCTATAATTCTTTCTTTGTATCCTCTTTTTTAAGATTTGTTTTCAATACATTTCTTTGTTTTACATAGTCACTTTCTTTTGAGCATATTCTTCGTATTCTTATTCCTAGACCCTTTGGGATTGCCCTTTTAGTGTGTATCAGATGTGCAGAGGACATGTGTAAATACTGGTGCATGTCAGTAGGTTTACAGAAGAGGTCAGTCTCAATTGAACCTTCTTCAAGTTTTACTATGGTATCTAAAAATTCTATTTATTTCCTTGTCCATCGAAGGTCCACCTTAATATTACTGTGTATTTCATTTGCCATTTTATGAAACTGGAAAAGCAACTCTTCTCCATGTGTCCAAACCCCAAAAATATCATCTACAAACCGAATGTATTCTAAAGGTTCTCTTTCCGATTTTCTAAGTAATTGTTCTTCCCATTTCCCCATGTATGTACTGGCAAAATGCATTCCTAATTTAGATCCTATTGCTGTACCATCGTTTTGTTTGTAATTCTTATCAACAAATGTAAAATAACTGTTTTCTAAAACTGTTGATCATGTTCAGTACCTCTGCTGTAGGTATTGATTTATCTAGTCTATTATCTAGTGCTTTTTGACAAGCTTCTAAAGTTTCTTTACGAGGGACACTTGGGTACAAGGATTTTACATCCATGCAAAATAAAATTGTATTCTCGGGAAGGTTGTGTTTTACTGATTGAAGTCTTTTTAAAAATTGTGTTGTATCCTTAACATAGCTTGGTAATTTCTCAACGTGCGACCTAAGTTGTTTTTTTTGCTATTTCAGCTAATATGTGTGTTGGATTATCAATTGTACTGACTATCATTCGAATAGGGTGATTTTCTTTGTGCATAACACTAAGGGAATAGTAAAAAGTAAGCCATGCAGCCGTCACTTTATTTAGTTGTACTGTGTAAATATATTCTCCTGTTCAAAGTTACTGTATCCTAGTCCATGTCCTGCATTGTTCCATAGTTCAGCATTCTGTGTTCTGCGTTCAGGTTGCTTAGTGTGTTACATTCCACGATGCTTAATGCATGTTTGCTCTCATGTCTTTTTCTTATTCTCATAATGCTTCTACTTGCATGTCATGGTGTTTTCAAGCCTTATACTGCTATCAATAAATCATCTGTCATCTACTAATTATGGGAGAGTGACCATCTGTAAGTGTCCTCTTAGGATTCCCAATATAAAACATGATGCTACATATATACTGAAAACAGTGCTACATATATACTGCCCCTGCTTTGTATTTTACAACCAAATGACTAAAACACTGTAAGTTTCTAATGTAAAAATAAAATGTTTTATAACTAAACACTTGATGATAAGACTCGTGTTGTAACCCCCATCAATTCTGAAATCATTTTGTACAGTAAATATTAATCTCGTAAGTAAAGACCTTTGGAATGTCTTGTGAATTGATATTTAATTTAGACTAATGCAATATGAATTATATTAGAAAAATCTAATCTGAACCTTCTTAGAAAACACTCCTTAGAAAGTGATATCAGGCCCTGGAGCCAGGCTTCTGGCTTTGGACACGCATTTTAACAAGATGATTTATGAATGTTTTTTAGGTTCAGTATTTTTTTAAATAAATACCTCTAGTGTGGCCCATATGGAAGTCTTAGGAGGACCTGAATACAAAGATATACACAGATAGGAACTACGCAAACAGGGAGGGAACAGCTCAATGGCACTGAAACTAGTGAGATGGTCGAAAGTGGGTATTACAACCAGAACAAGATGGCACTGAAAGAGTGATATAATATAGCATGTACACAACAAGTGTTGTATTGTAGACAATAGAAGACAAAGGCAACAGTAAGTATGATTAGTTTGCACATATTGCAGTTCTATGTTACCTTCGTTATTTTAACCACTTGTGAATTTCATACCAGATGTGGTCTGTTTTAAATTGTACATAATGTGCCATGTTTCTTTTTACAAAACAAGGTTCTCTTTACAAGACAAAATCCATTTTGTTTAGACATAATCAGTTCCGACACCCAACAATCCAGCTCCATGAATCAGGCATTTGAAATTCTGTCACTCTCCCTGATTCGACCTTTCCTCACAGCGCTGACTTGTTACTACGGCAACTCGCTTATGGTTTTGGAATCTTATAACAGTTCACTGTGGTATACTTTGATTAAACAGGGCAGCAGTGTGGAGTAGTGGTTAGGGCTCTGGACTCTTGACCGGAGGGTTGTGGGTTCAATCCCCAGTGGGGGACACTGCTGTTGTACTCTTGAGCAAGGTACTTTACCTAGATTGCTCCAGTAAAAACCCAACTGTATAAATGGGTAATTGTATGTAAAAATAATGTGATATCTGTATAATGTGAAATAATGTATAATGTGATATCTTGTAACAATTGTAAGTCGCCCTGGATAAGGGCGTCTGCTAAGAAATAAATAATAAATAAATAATAATAAACCACAGCAAAGTCCAGTATGGTTGGAGCACAGCAAATTCCAGCTTATTTAATCAGGACAACAGCAATTTAAAAAAATGTATTAGGATAAAAACAGCTGACAAGGTATCACAGCATTTTTGGTGCTCAGCCTTGTCTTTTGTGGCACTTGGTGCTGCCCCAAAATTGTGAGAATTGTGAGATCAACCCCACTGGCAAGACCAGAAATGAGTTGGAGGAGAAGGTTGACATAAATGGGGGAGTTACCTCCCTAGTCCAATGTCTGCTTGACTTTGGTGAATCAAATTCTCATATTTGCAGGTGTACTGTACTAGCTAACCATGGTACAGCACAGTAACTAGACCCAATAAATCAACAAGTATCCTAAAGGAGTTCCCTTGAAGAAGTCTTTCTGGTACAGTGCTAGACCACAAGGCATTCACATTCCAGCCTGGCACACACTCGAACTGCCCTGCCAGTGTTTATCCTCACACCACCACGCTAAATGCTTCCATAACCTCTGGGGGAAACATTTGTGTAGCTCCGTCTGGGGCAGCTGAATGAAATGCCTGGAGTATGAGTGTTGTCTCAATCTGGATCAGTACACAGCTACACTTTGACAAATGGCAACTAAAGAAACACTGACTGACAAGAATGTCCCAGTGTACTGACAGCTTTTAGAAAGTGATTTTTATAATTAAAAAATCAGTCTTATTACAATTATTCAAAAACTCTGTGTTAAGTCTTTAAGTTTAGAAGCTACTTTTCAGTTTGAATTACCTGCCATAGACATATGTAACATAGGGCCCTTTACTTAAACCAAGTTCATGAAACGTTTCCACTGTTTTAGACAGGTTTGGAAGTCTGTCCTAATTTTCTAAAGCTCTGTTTATCCAAAGAGAATATGTATAAATGATATTATAAATAATCACTAAACAGTCCTTTAACAGTAAGGTTTTGCGAATAGTGTGATCAAATAAAGTGTCTAAAAGTATAAAAGTAAGCACCATCTAGCGATCTGCCACTCTGGATTAGGATTGTTTTTCTGGCACTACATTGCTGTGCATTAGATGGACACTTTTGCTAAAATAGCTTACATTACAATTGTCTGTGGCAGCCAACTAATATCAAAGAACAGCTTCTGAATCCTAGCACCTTAACAAGCAAAACAAAAATGCATTATTTGAGCAATAAGATTTATCCAGAATGAAACATATTAAAAATTTAAGGGGACGAATGTGAGCCCCTGGGTTTTGTGCTTGACACACCTAGCCAGCCACAACAGCAGGACTGCTGACACTACGTGCTTGTCTCCTTTAGTCAGCGTGAGCCACAGGAGATGAACGGTGCTATTTCCTAAACAAGAACAGCCTGAAAAGACCTGTAGGAAGGAAAGGCTGTTACACCATCCACTCCACTCTAAGCCAGAGCTATGTTGGGTATTTATTCTAGGATTATTTGATTTAGTGCCGCTTTCCTTAAGGTAGGCATGTTGAAACACTTCCCAGATATTTCCTAGAGGTGTGGAGGCATCATTATTTACAGTTTATTTTTAGAAATAACATACTCTGAATAGCCAGACTCAAAGGCAATGTCTCGCATCCAGTGGGGTTCCTGTCAGTGCCCGATTTGAACGAGATGCAGGGGGTCACGTTACTGAGGCAAGGTCAGTGGCTCCTATGAGAAGGGGGGCTCTGCAGACCAGAGGTTCCAGCCCTGTACCTCCAGCCCTGCAGTCGTGCCTGTCACATCATCATTCTATGCTACAGCCTGATCACATAAGGGATAGCTATTGTTTTGGTTACAATTCTACATGTATTTAGCTACCAAAATGAAGCTACATACATGTATGATACAAGTATTATTTTTTTTTACAACAGACATATAAATATACATAAATGTACTGTTAATCACGTTGCTATGTGCAAATTGTACTCGGTATGACTTGGATTAAAATACAAAACACAAGTTTTAAAAAATCTATTTAAATCCACTGATAGTAATATTTTGTTTAATTAAGCTTTATGAACATAAGTAGTATTAAAACATTCTCGTTATGTGGTTAAAATGCTTATGATTTCCATTACATGAGAGTAGATGTTAAAACTTCATGCTGATTTGAACTCGGCTCTCGCCAAGGTAAGCACCAACTAAGATGTAGCTTTACAGTAAACTAATGTGATCCATCTGTGTCTCCATCCATTTGCGTTTCCTTCCATATGATGATGTAGATATCCTTCTGCCTGTTGTTGATAGCTGAAGTGTAATGCTGGCTCCAGGGATCAGCTTATTTTGCCTCCCTAGCGCATCAGCACACACAACGGCCACGATGCTGGCTCCGGGGATCAACCACAGTACGGTCTCCCCAGCGCATCAGCATGACAACTGTCTGGATTGAGTTAAGTAGGGTACATCTCTGGGGTCTTCAAGTGGGCACCTTCCATCCTCGGTGTTTCGTCGACTAGCCCACGACACCTGAAGAGGGCTCGACGGTGATTCTGGTATCCCAGCATCATCCCCGTCCATCCCCAACTCAACTCATCCCAGCTTACTTACCCGTACATCAGCGTTTCTTTCTTTCTATTGTGATTGAGATCCCCAACCAGAATGTTTTTGTCTCAACCACAGCCAGTTGATGCTCCTCTCTGCTGCTTCAGATAAGTTTTTCACTGTGCGACGCAACTCTTGGCCACTGAATCCAACATCTCTGAGAAACCGGGTTGTAGAGTGTGCCACAAATCCTCGACAATGCACCTCCACTGGGTAAACCCGGACTCTTCATCCTCGCTGTTCCGCTTCAGTGGCTAGTTGAGCATACCGCAGTTTCTTCCTCTCATATGCCTCATCCTCAGCATCCTCCCATGGCACTGTTAACCAGGTGAATAAGGCGTGCTGATCCAGACCACAAGACAATATCTGGTCAAAGGTTAGTGGTGGCAATCTCAGGTGGAAAAAAAAGCCATTGACCAACATCTGTCAGTATTTTCCAGTCTCTAGCAGCTTTCAGTTGTCTTGGGCGAGGATTGGTTTTTGTACGGATGCAATGTTTACATTTTTAATTGGAAAAATAAATGTTTTCCTCATGACATTATAAGTATGAATGTAGTGAGTTACTATTTCTATGTTGGACATAGAATTTTAAACCAGTTGAAGTGAAGCCCACATGTATGAACCTGATTAGGTATAGTATTTTTTAATTGTAACAGCCATTGTGTAACTAGAGTTAAGGTTCTTACTTAAGCGTAACAATAGGCTGGTGACGTGATGTCACTATATAGTCTGACCAATTAGGTTGAACTTAGGACACTACTTCACAGGGACACTATTTTTCATGACACCGGAAGACAGTCAATTTTAAAAACCTCTGCCTTTTTATTTTCAATGAGAGTGTTTTTTTTTAAATGTTCAATGAACAAAAATTTCCTTTTTTGTTAATAGAATGTTTTAAACTGCTACAGATTTGTGCTCACCAACTTGATCTTCCAATCCTTCTCAAGAAATACTGTTAAATATTGAAGTAGCTTGCCATAACTCAAAGGAATAAATTGCAAGATAAGCTTCTGGGGAGCCCCTGGTCTGCTGCATTAATGGAAGTGTCCTCAGGATCCTGTTCTTCAAAGGATAAGGTTGTATAATATTTTCTGAACCCACATATACCTGGAGTCTACTACTTTAATCCTCATTGGCTGAGTTGTCTCATTTAATCTTTTTTTTTATTTTTCAAATGATTGAATTGAGAAAATGTCATTATGGAAATAATGTATTATACTAAGTCTTCAGGAGTTATATCTGCAAGGATTGCATGTCTCTGGCACTTGGAGATCTATGTCTGTATACCACCTACATATAAATGTTCCTCATTTTATACATTTTTGCTGATATTAAAACGTGCTGATATTAAAATGTATATAAAATACATACAATGCTCTGCATGCTACCACATAATCAAACCTTCCCAGAGCAAGAGCTAATGTCATTTGTATTAAAACAAACAAACAAAAAACAACTATATATATAAAAATATGGTATACAAATGGTGGACATTGACAAAATGTTTTTGTTTTCTTTTTAATCACTCGATCATTCATCCTCGACCATTACACACTTGAGCGACTATGACTAAAGCATATGCACTTAATCACCTAATTAGTGAAACAGTTGATTGGACACTGGATATGGAGTGATTTCAGTTGTTGAATTGCAAGCTTGAATAAAAGCAATAAAGAAAATTACAGAAAAAAAATAATATGTCACGTCTGTCAAGAGAGCTGCGCCTTTGTGCAAACAACATGTTGGAGGCTGGACTAGGGCAGCGTGCTGTGGCTCGCCATCTTGGATGCTCACAGCCAGCAATTTCAAACCTGGTGAGATTTCACACTCTGTCAATGACAGGCCACGAACTGGGAGACCAAGAGTCACAACACCTGCCCAAGATCGACAGATGATTTTGCAACATCTTCGTGATGTCAATTGTTAATCAGCACAATAAAAAGTCACTGCATCTGCTCTAAAACAGAGTTTGTCATTTTTCGATGACATCTAGTGAATTATATCCAAATATAAGTGATACGTTTCTTTTAATGCTCGGTATATATATATATATATATATATATATATATATATATATATATATATATATATATATATATATATATAATTTACAATATTTACACAATAAGCAAGTTCTGCTTAACTCACTTCTTCAACCCTCTCTAAGCTACTTCAAGACTACTACACTTCTACAGACTTTGGCCCGTGCACGATCCACTTAGATGGGACCGAGTCCACTGGAGCGAACCACACTGGCCACTGTAGATGTGGAGACAGGAGAGTAGTACAGAGATTCCTTCCGCCGAAGTGAGTCAGTCCACAGGTAAGAACAGGGCCAGCTCTCTTCCTTAGAGCTGTCCTGGATCACAGGTAAGTACAGGATTGGCTCCTTCTGCTGGAGTAGTCCTGTAACACAGGTGAACACAGAGCTGGCTCCCCCTTGCTGGAGTAACTCTGCAACACAGGTAAGTATAAGACAGACTCCCTCTGCTGGAGTAGTTCCACCACACAGGTAAGTATACAACAGACTCCCTCTGCTGGAGTAGTTCTGCAACACAGGTAATTATAAAACAGGCTCCCTCTTCTGGAGTAGTCCTGTAACACACTTAAGTCCAAGACAGGCTCCCTCTGCTGGAGTTGTCCTGGAACACAGATAAACGCAGGACGGATCCCCTTTAAAGAAGATTCCCAGGAACACAATTGAGATGACCCCAGACGTCCAGAGAAGTGAACAAAGATAGAACAAGTTATATCCGGGCTGTGGGGAAGGAACCCCTGCAGCCAACTCCTGGTCGTCCACGGAAGCAAATTGTGTCCCAACTAAAAGCAAGTGTCCACTTTTCCTGTGTAAACCATATGCAATGTGTCTTGTATCTGTATTACAATAAACAATGTCTTGCACTTCCAGTCTAATAAATCCATTGTTTCTGGTTATTATTCACTGTCTCTGCAGCGCGTGAATAACCAATACACCTCCTGGTCGTAAAGCATAAAACTAGACACCCTGCTGCTGTGACGGCGCACAACCGCACAGCGCGGAACACCGCGGGCCTCTTTTAAACACCCTGCTGTTGTGACGGCGCACAACCGCACAGCGCGGAACACCGCGGGCCTCTTTTAAACACCCTGCTGTTGTGACGGCGCACAACCGCACAGCGCGGAACACCGCGGGCCTCTTTTAAACACCCTGCTGTTGTGACGGCGCACAACCGCACAGCGCGGAACACCGCGGGCCTCTTTTAAACACCCTGCTGTTGTGACGGCGCACAACCGCACAGCGCGGAACACCGCGGGCCTCTTTTAAACACCCTGCTGTTGTGATGGCGCACAACCGCACAGTGCGCAACACCGCGGGCCTCTTTTAAACACCCTGCTGTTGTGACGGCGCACAACCGCACAGCGCGGAACACCGCGGGCCTCTTTTAAACACCCTGCTGTTGTGACGGCGCACAACCGCACAGCGCGGAACAACGCGGGCCTCTTTTAAACACCCTGCTGTTGTGACGGCGCACAACCGCACAGCGCGGAACACCGCAGACCTCTTTTAAACACCCTGCTGTTGTGACGGCGCACAACCGCACAGCGCGGAACACCGCGGACCTCTTTTAAACACCCTGCTGTTGTGACGGCGCACAACCGCACAGCGCGGAACACCGCGGGCCTCTTTTAAACACCCTGCTGTTGTGACGGCGCACAACCGCACAGCGCGGAACACCGCGGGCCTCTTTTAAACACCCTGCTGTTGTGACGGCGCACAACCGCACAGCGCGGAACACCGCAGGCCTCTTTTAAACACCCTGCTGTTGTGACGGCGCACAACCGCACAGCACGGAACACCGCGGGCCTCTTTTAAACACCCTGCTGTTGTGACGGCGCACAACCGCACAGCGCGGAACACCGCGGGCCTCTTTTAAACACCCTGCTGTTGTGACGGCGCACAACCGCACAGCACGGAACACCGCGGGCCTCTTTTAAACACCCTGCTGTTGTGACGGCGCACAACCGCACAGCGCGGAACACCGCGGACCTCTTTTAAATTGCTGAGAAGTAAAAATAAACTTCAACTAGCACCATGACAAAAGAAAAATAAATAAACTTTCACAAAACAAAAGGCTACCTCAACAAGAGGAAAATCACGCTCCATTTAAACTAAATACTCAACTATATTCTAAATCCAAACGATTACTTTACCTTACGATGCTCTACCAACACACTGGAGTTTGCAGGCTTATTTTCTGCAGAACAATAGGGCGGTGTTCCCCATGATCATACAACGCCCCGATTGTTCTGCACTGCTTCCTTATAAATCCAGTAACCCCTCCCAATCAATTGGCACTCGGGTTTCTGGGTTGTGTAGTTTCTCCCCTAGCGCCACCATTTCTTAAAGGCGACACTACCCTTTCCTCACAATATATATATATATATATATATATATATATATATATATATATATATATATATATATATATATATAGCACTGTATCAACATGCACTGTAACAACTAGCCCTGGTCTCCCCTAATAAAATGACCGGGTCAACTAAATGTACAAAGACCATAAGTTCCAGTTATTGTTCTGTCCCTGTACTGTAGGTTTAGAGATTTCACGTCAAAGCCCATAAAAGGACAATCGCTGTTATACTTATTTGTACTAACTTACTGTAACTTAAAATAGTATTTAGCGTTAATGTTGGAGTTGGGATGAAAATGACACTCCGTAGAACATAATTAAGGGGGATAAAAGTTTATTTAACATTACAATGTTGCTTTGAAATTAGCCTATACAAATATATTTCCATTTGGGTGAATAAGAATAATATAGTATAAAATAATGTTTGTGTCTGAATTATTTATTGGTTTTATTGTTTACTTCCTTGTTTATGAAATGATCATGGATGATGTCATTAGGAGCTGCACACGCACGACTACAGAGCTGGATCTACACAGCTGTTGCCTCAGGTCTGTTGAGACACTCTGTTGGCTCCTATTCCTGTGCTCTAATCACTAAGACAAACTGTTTAAAGGCAATCAAATGCTGGTAAGGTGCCCATTGATGCTGTAACAAGAATAATGGTACCAAGCTCTTCATTGACAGTGCCAGTTAATACAAAGCAATTGTTTTTCTAATATGTAAATGCACTTTGTTATAACATGTTTGTACACTTAATCCAACACAAATAACTTGCACATTTTAAAATCCATGTTTCCAATCAATCCTAATTAATGTTTCCATGCGTTTGGGAAGCTTTCCGTTTCCAGCTGTAAAGTGCTAAAACACAGGAATGTATGTATAATCTCTCTAGGGACCAGCAAAGCGTGGTCTTAATAGGGGGGTGGCTTGGCCTTACTGCTGAAGGAATTGTACATAGAACATGTAACAATATGATTTTGATTCTTTTAAAAGTGGTTAAGCCAGTTTATGTAAAGCGTCACTGAACAGTTTAACAATTCTAGATGTTATTTAATTTAGTTTTATTACAATTTACTGTTTTAGTTTCTAATAGTTTTTGTATCTAAATCAAAGGGGCATCTGTGGCAGGGTGGAAGCCCTGCCGGTGAAATATATTTATTTATTTAGCAGACGCCTTTATCCAAGGTGACTTACAGAGACTAGGGTGTGTGAACTATGCTTAAGCTGCAGAGTCACTTACAACTACATCTCACCCGAAAGACGGAGCACAAGGAGGTTAATTGACTTGCTCAGGGTCACACAATGAGTCAGTGGCTGAGGTGGGATTTGAACCAGGGACCTCCTGGTTACAAGCCCTTTTCTTTAACCACTGGACCACACAGCCTGAGTGTGTGTGTGTGTGGAATATTGGTTTGGCAGGGAGGGGTTCATTTCCTCCTTGCCAGAACATATGTGGGAATGTGGCTGGAGCAAGAATAGAATAATTGATTATTAATTAGACTCCAGCCACAGGTGTACAAAAAGGATGTAGAGTTGGTGTTGGTGTGTTGGTGTTGGTGTTGGTGTGTTGGTGTTGGTGTTGGTGGTGGTGGTGGTGTTGGTGGTGGTGGTGGTGTTGGTGTGTTGGTGTTGGTGTGTTGGTGTGTTGGTCTTGGTGTTGGTGTTGGTGTGCTGGTGTTGGTGTGTTGGTGTTGGTGTTGGTGGTGGTGTTGGTGTGTTGATGTTGGTGTGTTGGTGTTGGTGTTGGTGGTGGTGTTTTGGTGTTGGTGTGTTGGTGTTGATGTTGGTGTGTTGGTGTTGGTGTGTTGGTGTTGATGTTGGTGTGTTGGTGTTGGTGTGTTGGTGTTGGAGTTGGTGTGTTGGTGTGTTGGTCTTGGTGTTGGTGTTGGTGGTGGTGTGTTGGTGTTGATGTTGGTGTGTTGTTGTGCTGGTGTTGGTGTGTTGGTGTTGGTGTGTTGGTGTTGGTGTTGGTGGTGGTGTGTTGATGTTGGTGTGTTGGTGTTGGTGTTGGTGGTGGTGTGTTGGTGTTGGTGTTGGTGGTGGTGTGTTGATGTTGGTGTGTTGGTGTTGGTGTGTTGGTGTTGGTGTGTTGGTGTTGGTGTGTTGGTGTTGATGTTGGTGTGTTGGTGTTGGTGCGTTGGTGTTGGAGTTGGTGTTGGTGCGTTGGTGTTGGTGTGTTGGTCTTGGTGTTGGTGTTGGTGTTTTGGTGTTGGTGTGTTGGAGTTGGTGTTGGTGTGCTGGTGTTGGTGTTGGTGTGTTGGTGGTGGTGTTGGTGTGTTGGTGTTTTGGTGTTGGTGTTGATGTTGGTGTGTTGGTGTTGGAGTTGGTGTTGGTGTTGGTGTGTTGGTCTTGGTGTTGGTGTGTTGGTGTTGGAGTTGGTGTTGGTGTTGGTGTGCTGGTGTTGGTGTGTTGGTGTTGGTGTGTTGGTGTATTGGTGTTGGTGTTGGTGTGCTGGTGTTGGTGTGCTGGTGTTGGTGTGTTGGTGTTGGTGTGCTGGTGTTGGTCTTGGTGTTGATGTTGGTGTGTTGGTGTTGGTGTGTTTGTGTTGGTGTGTTGGTGTTGGTGTGTTGATGTTGGTGTGTTGGTGTTGGTGTTGATGTTGGTGTGTTGGTGTGTTGGTGTTGGTGTGTTGGTGTTGGTGTGTTGGTGTGTTGGTGTTGATGTTGGTGTGTTGGTGTTGGTGTGTTGGTCTTGGTGTTGGTGTTGGTGTTTTGGTGTTGGTGTTGGTGTGTTGGTGTGCTGGTGTTGGTGTGTTGGTGTTGGTGTTGGTGTGTTGGTGGTGGTGTGTTGGTGTTTTGGTGTTGGTGTTGGTGTTGATGTTGGTGTGTTGGTGTTGGAGTTGGTGTTGGTCTTGGTGTTGGTGTGTTGGTGTTGGTGTGTTGGTGTTGGTGTTGGAGTTGGTGTTGGTGTTGGTGTGCTGGTGTTGGTGTGTTGGTGTTGGTGTGTTGGTGTGTTGGTGTGTTGGTGTTGGTGTTGGTGTGCTGGTGTTGGTGTGTTGGTGTTGGTGTGTTGGTGTTGGTGTGCTGGTGTTGGTGTTGGTGTTGATGTTGGTGTGTTGGTGTTGGTGTTGGTGTGTTTGTGTGTTGGTGTTGGTGTTGGTGTGTTGATGTTGGTGTTGGTGCTGGTGTGTAGGTGTTGGTGTTGGTGTGTTGGTGTTGGTGTGTTGGTGGTAGTGTTGGTGTGTTGGTGTTGATGTTGGTGTGTTGGTGTTGGTGTTGGTGTGTTGGTGTATTGGTGTTGGTGTTGGTGTGCTGGTGTTGGTGTGCTGGTGTTGGTGTGTTGGTGTTGGTGTGCTGGTGTTGGTCTTGGTGTTGATGTTGGTGTGTTGGTGTGTTTGTGTTGGTGTTGGTGTTGGTGTGTTGATGTTGGTGTGTTGGTGTTGGTGTTGATGTTGGTGTGTTGGTGTTGGTGTGTTGGTGTTGGTGTTGGTGTGTTGGTGTTGGTGTGTTGGTGGTGGTGTGTTGGTGTTGATGTTGGTGTTGGTGTGTTGGTGTTGGAGTTGGTGTTGGTGTGTTGGTCTTGCTGTTGGTGTTTTGGTGTTGGTGTTGGTGTGTTGGTGTGTTGGTGTTGGTGTGTTGGTGTGTTGGTGTTGGTGGTGGTGTTGGTGTGTTGGTGTTTTGGTGTTGGTGTGTTGGTGTTGGTGTTGATGTTGGTGTGTTGGTGTTGGAGTTGGTGTTGGTGTTGGTGTGTTGGTCTTGGTGTTGGTGTGTTGGTGTTGGTGTGTTGGTGTTGGTGTTGGTGTTGGTGTGTTGGTGTTGGTGTTGGTGTGCTGGTGTTGGTGTTGGTGTGTTGGTGTTGGTGTGCTGGTGTTGGTGTTGATGTTGGTGTGTTGGTGTTGGTGTGTTTGTGTTGGTGTGTTGGTGTTGGTGTTGGTGTGTTGATGTTGGTTTTGTTGGTGTTGGTGTTGATGTTGGTGTGTTGGTGTTGGTGTGTTGGTGTTGGTGTGTTGGTGTTGGTGTTGGTGCTGGTGTTGGTGTGTTGGTGTTGGTGTGTTGGTGTTGGTGTGTTGGTGTTGGTGTGTTGGTGGTGGTGTTGGTGTGTTGGTGTTGATGTTGGTGTGTTGGTGTTGGTGTGTTAGTGTTGGTGTTGGTGTGTTGGTGTTGATGTTGGTGTGTTGGTGTTGGTGTGTTTGTGTTGGTGTGTTGGTGTTGGTGTTGGTGTGTTGATGTTGGTGTGTTGGTGTTGGTGTTGGTGTTGATGTTGGTGTGTTGGTGTTGGTGTGTTGGTGTTGGTGTTGGTGTGTTGGTGTTGGTGTGTTGGTGTTGGTGTGTTGGTGGTGGTGTGTTGGTGTTGATGTTGGTGTGTTGGTGTTGGAGTTGGTGTTGGTCTTGGTGTTGGTGTTTTGGTGTTGGTGTTGGTGTGTTGGTGTTGGTGTGTTGGTGTTGGTGTTGGTGGTGGTGTTGGTGTGTTGGTGTTTTGGTGTGTTGGTGTTGGTGTGTTGGTGTTGGTGTTGGTGTTGGTGTTGGTGTGTTGGTGTTGGTGTGTTGGTGTTGGTGTTGGTGTGCTGGTGTTGGTGTGTTGGTGTTGGTGTGTTGGTGTTGGTGTGTTGGTGTTGGTGTTGGTGTTGGTGTTGGTGTTGGTGTGTTGGTGTTGGTGTGTTGGTGTTGGTGTTGGTGTTGGTGTTGGTGTTGGTGTTGGTGTGTTGGTGTTGGTGTGTTGGTGTTGGTGTTGGTGTGTTGGTGTTGGTGTGTTGGTGTTGGTGTGTTGGTGTTGATGTTGGTGTTGGTGTGTTGGTGTTGGAGTTGGTGTTGGTGTGTTGGTCTTGCTGTTGGTGTTTTGGTGTTGGTGTTGGTGTGTTGGTGTGTTGGTGTTGGTGTGTTGGTGTGTTGGTGTTGGTGGTGGTGTTGGTGTGTTGGTGTTTTGGTGTTGGTGTGTTGGTGTTGGTGTTGATGTTGGTGTGTTGGTGTTGGAGTTGGTGTTGGTGTTGGTGTGTTGGTCTTGGTGTTGGTGTGTTGGTGTTGGTGTGTTGGTGTTGGTGTTGGTGTTGGTGTGTTGGTGTTGGTGTTGGTGTGCTGGTGTTGGTGTTGGTGTGTTGGTGTTGGTGTGCTGGTGTTGGTGTTGATGTTGGTGTGTTGGTGTTGGTGTGTTTGTGTTGGTGTGTTGGTGTTGGTGTTGGTGTGTTGATGTTGGTTTTGTTGGTGTTGGTGTTGATGTTGGTGTGTTGGTGTTGGTGTGTTGGTGTTGGTGTGTTGGTGTTGGTGTTGGTGCTGGTGTTGGTGTGTTGGTGTTGGTGTGTTGGTGTTGGTGTGTTGGTGTTGGTGTGTTGGTGGTGGTGTTGGTGTGTTGGTGTTGATGTTGGTGTGTTGGTGTTGGTGTGTTAGTGTTGGTGTTGGTGTGTTGGTGTTGATGTTGGTGTGTTGGTGTTGGTGTGTTTGTGTTGGTGTGTTGGTGTTGGTGTTGGTGTGTTGATGTTGGTGTGTTGGTGTTGGTGTTGGTGTTGATGTTGGTGTGTTGGTGTTGGTGTGTTGGTGTTGGTGTTGGTGTGTTGGTGTTGGTGTGTTGGTGTTGGTGTGTTGGTGGTGGTGTGTTGGTGTTGATGTTGGTGTGTTGGTGTTGGAGTTGGTGTTGGTCTTGGTGTTGGTGTTTTGGTGTTGGTGTTGGTGTGTTGGTGTTGGTGTGTTGGTGTTGGTGTTGGTGGTGGTGTTGGTGTGTTGGTGTTTTGGTGTGTTGGTGTTGGTGTGTTGGTGTTGGTGTTGGTGTTGGTGTTGGTGTGTTGGTGTTGGTGTGTTGGTGTTGGTGTTGGTGTGCTGGTGTTGGTGTGTTGGTGTTGGTGTGTTGGTGTTGGTGTGTTGGTGTTGGTGTTGGTGTTGGTGTTGGTGTTGGTGTGTTGGTGTTGGTGTGTTGGTGTTGGTGTTGGTGTGCTGGTGTTGGTGTGTTGGTGTTGGTGTGTTGGTGTTGGTGTGCTGGTGTTGGTGTTGGTGTTGATGTTGGTGTGTTGGTGTTGGTGTGTTTGTGTTGGTGTGTTTGTGTTGGTGTTGGTGTGTTGATGTTGGTGTGTTGGTGTTGGTGTTGATGTTGGTGTGTTGGTGTTGGTGTGTTGGTGTTGGTGTGTTGATGTTGGTGTGTTGGTGTTGGTGTTGATGTTGGTGTGTTGGTGTTGGTGTGTTGGTGTGTTGGTGTTGGTGTGTTGGTGTTGGTGTTGGTGTTGGTGCTGGTGTGTAGGTGTTGGTGTGTTGGTGTTGGTGTGTTGGTGGTGGTGTTGGTGTGTTGGTGTTGATGTTGGTGTGTTGGTGTTGGTGTGTTGGTGTTGGTGTTGGTGTATTGGTGTGTTGGTGTGTTGGTCTTGGTGTTGGTGTTGGTCTTGGTGTTGGTGTTGCTATACTGTACTGTAAAGGTGAATGTCCTGTTTTTAGTTTAAACCTTTTATTTTCAACCTTAATGTGCCTGTTTATTTGTTTGTTAGTGTGTTTTTGTTATTTTTGTAATAAATGTGCGCATTACCTGCAGCTTCTTGTGTCTGAGTCCCTCTGTGACGGAAACAAGCCTGCCAGTGACACTACCCTGTCACAGCATCCAAAGGGTTAAAGCTGTGTGGTAGTTTACAGCATGTTGGTCTTATTAGAGAGGTCATTTAATAGAGACTTGATATGCTTGAGACTGCAGATGGTGGCCTGTATAGTGAATACAGCAATGATCTTAATATTGAAGGTAACTTTACATTGGTGCCGATCAGTACTGAATAAATGCAAGGTTTTGCTGTCTATTCAGGAATTCGGCATGATTTTTAAGTCTTCTACAGTACCTAAAGTCAATGTAAATCAGACTGTGCAATCCAGCACAGGGTCATGTGAGTTTTATTTTCTAAATTTAAATCTAGTATAAAAAATAAAACAAAAGCAAGATGTTGCATATATACTCCTATGTCAGTGCCATTTTGAACTGTGCAGGTGTTGAACAACAAAGAAATGTCTGAACGTCCACAGAACAAGCTATCGCTTGAAAGAATCTGCGCTTAAGAAAAAAGCTCAATATTTACCAAAACCAACACAAAAGGAGCTAAGTGAAAAATTCAAAATCACAAAAACCATTTCAGACATATTCTCAAAGCATTTACTCCAGTCTTTAATTAACTCCTAATTTTTGAAAGGAGAAAAACACCTATTGACTTTACAAAACTAGTGTCAAACATGAAAGTAATGTAATCAAAGGTTTCTAAGCACTCTCTAGCTGTTTGTTTCTCAGGTTCGTACATTGCTGTTGAATTTTTATCTTTCAAAAAACAGGACTTAATTAAAGACTGGAGTAAACGCTTTGAAAATACGGCCCATCGTGTTTTACTGTGCAAGTACTTTAATAGGATATTCAATGTTCAGCCTACATGCTTTTTCCGCCATCCTCTTATGTATTCCCATTGTGTTTTCTTTTACATTATATCCATTATTGAATGTTATGTTATACTTACACACAGATTATAACAGTACCATGTAAGGCAGAACCATGTCATTTGTTCACTGTGGTTCCCTGTCCCACTCATTCTCACTGCTGAGCGAGTCTGCATTCTGCCCTTTACCAGAAACGAAGGGCATCTCATTCCTAGAACTTCTCTAAAGTCTTTATCCAACAGCACTAGCTATTGCTATTCATCCTCACCCCTTAAAGTGAAACTCCTGACCTTTCTAAGCGAGGGAAGATAAGAGGAGTGACCTTTATTTACTGGGAGAGGCAGACTGGAAATGCTGTGTGCAGTCTCCCCATGCACCAAAAATATCATAGCAGCCTGCCCATAAATCACACCTATTTACTTAATGCAACAGGTCAACAGAACTAGGCTGTCATTTTTCTTTCTCCCATTGCAAAGTGACTTTTTAAAGTATGAGAACACTGATATTCACACACAGAGGGAACTGTCTGTCCTAGGTTTAAATAACAGGCTAGAAGCAGCTTAATATGCTGTATTAACCCCTTCAGTGCCACTGAATGTACCATGTGAGACCAGTTCAAACAGAGATGTTTTAAGACTTACGGACTGACCTTCATTTACTCTGAATAGCACACTGGGTAGTTCTTTTTAAGATAAACAGCCCTGTTGTTTCGACTATGTAAAGTTAGGGGTAAAATGAATTTAGTAAGTGATGCCATCATTCTAATATAATTAGCTATTTCCAGGTTACAGCTATGAGCCAACTGCAGCAATAAAAAAGATGACCTATGTTCACATGAGTAACTAATAAGGAAGCTCCTGTTAGATGTATTGATTTGTTTTGAATTTGGTATATAACCTGCCTCTAATACATATGCTTATTTCCTGGGACGTGGCTATTTGATATGACATTGCTGCAGATTTGATTTTCAGTCTGTTACTAATCAGAATTGCCATTCAGGTAGTGCTATCCAGGCAACACAATTTGATTAGATTTTTTTGGCAGTTTTAAAGGGATAACAACAAGCATTTTCCCCCTATTAGCATAACAAATTATTTGTCCTTTAGTGTGATTTGCTTTTCATAAAAAGGCTTTTCCAAAAAAAAAATACTGATTCAATTCCACATAGAGCCACGTCATTTTTGTTTGGTTACTTAGTCATAGCAACTTAACATTTAAAACAGATTGTACTGCAATATGGCACCGTACTGTAATCGTATTGAAAGTGAACCTCCCTCGTATGCCACATTTCCACCTGTCCCATGAAACCAGTCTGTAAAATTCATCATGGCTGAAACTGTGCAGCAGCAAGGAGATTCAGCCTTTGTATAGTGCAGAATACATGGCAGCGATGCCATTTGCCAGTCAAAATGCATGCAGTACATATTGCAGTTATTACTCCAATCCCTGAATTTCTCCATTAAATGCAGTTGTGTTCATCAAGCTTAGAATTGTCTTATAATAACTGGTTAGCAATTTTTAAATGGGCTCATCCTGATGATGAGAATATAATTCCCACCCTCGGGGTGGGATGATTGGATATGTAGCATCCCACCCCTCGGGCGGGCATTCAATTCTCATATCACACACTACACCATGCATTGAAAAGTTTAGCGAAAGCCACTAATACTCAGATGCAATAATGTAGTGCCAATACATCTGGAAGGCTGAGGTCTTCACTGCTGTTAATAAAAAGCTTGTTCCATTAATTTCCACACTGAAGGTTTAAGATGCTGCAAAAACAGAGGGGTACTTATACTCCCTCTGTTTTTGCAGCTTTAGATATGATAAACTATCAGAATCAAATCTGATTAATTGGGAGGTCAAGCTTCTCTTTGTACAGTTTGTTCCAGGTATTGTCTCCCTACTCCATGGGTTGTGTAAAAAACATACTGCCACCATCCAAGTATTTCTTTGAAATCCGAAGCAGATCTGCGATAGGTTATTTCTGGGCTCATGACCATTTCAGAAATATTCTATGCCGTCATCTCTGCATGATGTACTTTATAAACATCAAAGGAAATGACATGATGATATACAATGATTAGATGATATTCTACTTCTTTCTCCCTTGAGGAATTATTTTCAAGGCAGTTTCTGTAATCATTTTCATCTCATGAATCACAATGAGTTGGAAGTTTTTTCTCAGCGGATGAAAACATCATGCAAAAAGTACTGGGAATATTGAAGAAATTCAGAATGTCTTTATTTAAAATTTGTTATGCATTTTAACCCATTTAGATCCCGTGCTCACAATACACATTTTTGGTATCCCTAAGTGTCTCCTCTTCCAATAGAGGAATGATTTTGGCAACTATATATATATATATATATATATATATATATATATATATATATGTAAGAGATTATTTTTTGTATCGTATAACATGCAGCAGGTGTGATGGTAAACAGGAGCCCCTTACCCGCTGTCCTCTCTGGTGTTGTAGAGGTCTCGGCGGCCTGGGTTTTTGTGTAACAATGCAGCTTGAACACGTGGTGCCTCCAGGGGAATATAGGTTCCCCCACCTTAACTCTCCAGCTGTATTTCTGAAGAGGTATTGTGCAGCAACACAGTCAATACTTCACTTCAATATTATGATGACCCCAAAACCTTTTTTCCTATAGTTAACTCAGAATATCATTTAACTATACAGGGGAGTATTACTGTAGTAATAGTATTAACAATTATACACAGCTTAGCATATATATACACACAAATTACACAACAATAGTATACTATAACAACAATGATTGGGTTTATTATAGTAATATAGATTATATTGCTAAATAAATGCAGTTCAGCTTAAAAGACAACAAACATTATAAACTAAAGAAAAGGGTGCTATTCAATCTATATCCCTCCCACTGTGCACATGTATTGTTTGTTGTATTTTTTACAGTCAATGTTCCTGTTGTGCAGAACTAGTTCTGTGTTTTATTTCGTTGGAGTACTCTTATTTTCCACGAGGTTTGTGAATGCCATTGACTTGCAGGTTGAATGTATTTTACGTTATTAAACTGTTGTTCCTTCTTTTTTGTTTTTAGCTGCCAATTATTCATTCCAATCAAATGTAATTTTCCTCAACTTCACAATACACTTCCAAATATGTTTTCTCACTATTCACAGAAGAATATCCCGCAATTCAAACTGACCTGAGATCTGTTTTTCTCTCTTGTGGCGAGCGTGGGCCAAGCTGCAGGGTCGACCGTCTAGTCTGCAGTCAAAGTGACTGTCCCCTGTGTCAGGCGGCGTGCAACGTGAGCAGTGTCGTTTTATTCAAACTGGTGTTTTCTTTTTCATTTGTAGATGCATCCAGCGATTGGATACTAGGTATTTACAGATTGATTTAAACTGTAATAGTTTTGACAGTGAAAGCGTCGCTCCACCGTCTGTATTGGGTCTTTCCGTTTATTTTCTCCCGATCAGCTGCCAGGCGTCTGTTTTCAGTCTCGGGTCTCCTCCTTCCCTCTCGCTCTGCCCATCTCAAATTGAGACGCACATCCTGCCCAGGTGTCATCACAGGCAGAGGCACAGATTCCCTGCTGTCCTAAAGAGCTCAGTCACTCTACCATAGCTATACAAATAACCTGCTTTGCTGAAGGGGGTTACATTCTCCCCTCTTTAAAATGTCTGATGCCCCCATCAGATTAACTTCTATACTGTGTATGTTTTCGAACGACATGTAGCGGTTCATCCCTAGAAGTACCTGGTGAATCATAAGTAAGACGGACAATCGGCTTCACTTCACGACCACTTCGTCTTGGCTCTAAGGTCTTTGGCTCTGAAACTGAGGGAATTCTCCCCTCTTCAGATTCTGTATCCGGTGCTGGATCCAACACACTTTCAGGTTCACTATCTGCACGCACACTAATATCCTCTTCTTCAGGTGGTACGTCTGCCTCCACAGGTAAGTCTGCATCGTTCTCCACAATATTCTCAGTTTCAGCAGAGGGTTCTGGGCTCTGTGATTTGTCATTCCCAGAATAATCAAAGATTTGAGTGACCTCACTTTCCTCTGACTCTGAATCGGAACTTGAATTTAACTGTTCGAGCGGATGTTCTTCTTGGCTAGTTTTCTGGGCTTGATCCAACAGACCCCTAGTCCTAGGTCTGGACATAGATGTACTGGGTTCAGTTACAGAAGGAACGGTCACTAACTGCCCAATAGGTAGTAGGTGGTTTCTGTGAAGCACTTTTATCAGTCTCCGACCCATCTCCTTCTTGAGACGATAAACAGGTATGTTTGGCAGTTTTCCAGTAACAACAAATGGTTCAGCATTCCACCTGTCTCCCAGTTTATTTTTTCCAGGCACGCCTAGACTTCTTATCAGCACCCGATCTCCAGGAAACAACTCTTGATCCCGGACCCTGAGATCATATCTGGCTTTGTTCTTCTGGGCCATCTGCTGTGCTGACTCGAGGGCTAAGCGGTAGGCATCTTGCAGTTCTTGTTTCAGTTTTTTGACATACTGAAGGTAAGTTTCTGTACCAGCTCCATCAGGTGAAACACCAAAACAAATGTCCACTGGTAGGCGAGCCTCTCTCCCAAACATAAGAAGGTAGGGTGAAAATCCAGTGGCCTCATTTTTGGTACAATTGTAAGCATGCACTAGGTGCGAAACATGCTGGCTCCATTGGATTTTCTTGCACTTCTCCAGTGTACCTAACATGTTTAGTAAGGTCTTGTTAAATCTTTCGGGCTGTGGGTCACCTTCAGGGTGATAAGGAGAGGTTCGTGATTTTTTCACTCCCAACATCTGTAGCAGTTCTTTGATCACTCGGCTCTCGAAATCACGCCCCTGATCTGAATGTATCCGGGCCGGCCATCCATAATGTACAAAATACTTATCCCAGAGTACTTTGGCCACGGTACAAGCTCTTTGATCTCTAGTGGGGAAGGCTTGAGCATAGCGTGTGAAATGGTCCATTATGACCAGGATGTTGCTGAGACCTTTGCTATCTGACTCCAGAGATAAAAAGTCCATGCTCACTAGTTCCATGGGCCTTTGGCTCTGTATGTTGACCAGTGGGGCGGATCTCTTGGGCAGCGTCTTCCGGGCTATACAACGAAGACAGTTTTTGCAGTGTGTCTCCACATCTTTGCTTTGATGGGGCCAGTAGAACCATTTTCTCACCTGGTCCAAAACCTTGTCCACACCAAGGTGTCCACTGTCATCGTGCAGGGCTTTCAGAACAGTTTCTCCATACTCCTGGGTTAACACTAGTTGTTGGAGCTGTCTAGGTGGATCCTTGACTACTCTGTAGAGGACTCCTCCCCTGAGCACGAGCTTGTTCCATTCCCTCAAAAACAGTTTGGTGTCAGGATGATCAATCTTGACCCACTGAACAGGATTATCCAGTTTCTTTGCAAGCAGCACTCCCTTGAGGCAGGGGTCTGTCCTTTGAGCTCTCTGCAGATCCCCATGACTTAATCTGGGAAGCGATGTTACTTGCAGCTCAGACGAGTAAGCATAGGCATCTGGGATTGCAGCAGGGGGTGCTCCCAAGGTATCTACAGCCCTAAGATGGTTTACTGTGGCATTCTCTGATTGCATTGTTACCATCTTACACATGGCTCGGATCCCAGGGGCAGATATCTCAACCCACTCATCATCAGCATGTCTGTTGGGGTGAGGCCTTCTTGACAGGGCATCTGCATCGATGTTATGACGTCCGGCACGGTACACGATTTGGAAATCATAAACAGCTAATGAAGCAAGCCATCTGTGTCCAGTTGCATCCAATCGCGCTGACTTCAAGATATAGGTTAGGGGGTTGTTGTCAGTTCTTACAGTGAACTTGGCTCCATACAGGTAGTCATGAAATCTATCGACAACTGCCCACCGCAGTGCCAGAAATTCCAGTTTGTGGACTGGATAGTTTCTTTCTAATGGAGATAGGCTTCTGCTAGCATATGCTACTGGCCTCAAACTGTCAGGATATTTTTGATATAGGACGGCTCCGAGTCCTTCCAAACAGGCATCTACATGCAGGAGATATGGCTTTGTGGAATCAGCAAATGCTAGGACCGGGGCGCATTGGTCAATTTTTCAATCAGTGTGCGGAACGCATGCTCGCAACTTTCTGTCCACCTGGCAGCAAAAGGCTCATTAGTTTTGTAGTACGTCTCCTTGGAGTTTGAAGACTTCTTATCCTTCCTTGTAGGTGGATAGCCTTTGTTCAGATCATGGAGGGGCCTACAAATGGAGGATTAGCCCGGTACAAAACGCCTGTAGTACCCACAGAATACTAAAAAACTCTGCAATTCCTTCAAATTGGTCGGCCTCGGCCACATAGTGAGAGCCTCGATTTTAGCAGGGTCGGTTGCAATACCTTGCTGAGACACTATGTGACCTACATACTTGACGCTGGTTTGGCAGAATTGGCATTTATCCAATGATAGCTTTAAGCCTCTTTCCTGCAAGCGATCCAACACTTTAAGGAGACGTTCTTCATGCTCCTCAAGTGTCCTTCCAAAAACTATGAGGTCATCCAAATAAACCAAGACTTCCAGGAGATTCATATCTCCAACTGTCCGCTCCATTAGTCGTTGGAACGTTGCCAGTGCTCCAGATATCCCCTGTGGCATGCGCTGGAACTCATAGAATCCCAGGGGACAAATGAACGCGGTTTTCTCCATGTCTTCAGGGCTCATCGGAATTTGATAATATCCGCTCCGTAGATCAAGAACAGAAAACCAGCAGCTTCCTGACAAACAGTCCAGAGCTTCTTCCACCCGAGGCATAGTATATTGATCAGGTATGGTTCGCTTATTTAATGTGCGATAATCAATGCACATTCTTACATCACCATTTTTTTTCCAAGCTACCACAATGGGCGATGCGTAAGGGCTTCTAGACTCTCGAATGATGCCAATCCTCTGCAAATCCTGAAGATGTTTTCGGATGTCTTCGGCAGGTGCAAGTCGTCTTGATCGCTCTCTGAACGGGGTGTCATCTCTCAAACGAATATGATGTTCTACTCCACGCGCACATCCCACGTCCCAATCACAAGTTGAGAAAACATCAGCTCTCTGGGCTAATTTGGTTTGCAGCCGTTCTTTCCAACTGGAAGGCAAAGGGGAAGTTCCAAAATTCAGCTTAGCCATATCAAAACTTGGTGTTCGATGCTTAGTTGGAATGGAGTGAGCCACGGTGGTGGCCTGGTACACATGTGCTATCAGTGTGCCCACCGGTATTGTGACAGGATGCGCTGAGGCATTACAAACGGGGACCTGGACTGTGGCAGTCGTCTTGTGTGACGTTTGAGCTACTCCCCTTCTAATAAAAATTCGGCGGTCGGTCATCTTCAGGAGCTTCGATGAGAATCAGCTGATTTTTCCCATCATCTGAGACTTGGGCTTTTCCCTCAACCACCTGTACGGTACCAGGAGGTATGGTCACTGGCAAACAACCCAGCGTCTGAATGGTTCCTATTGGCCCTCTAGCTGTCTGCAAGAGTTCTCTCTCTTTCTTGATGTAAGCATCGAGGCACAAGGCATGAATCTTTAGTTTCCTGGCATAATTATCTCCTGCTCGGTTGCGACACACACGAGCCAGTATCCCAAATATGGCGGCATTTGTCCCTATTAGGCAAGGGATATGGTTAGGGGAACCAGTAGAAGGACAAACCAGAGCTAAGGTTTCTAATGTCTGCTGCACACTCACAACATCTTCAGGGAATTCCAGGAATACATTGATATATCCCAGATATGGATACTGTCCCTCCCCAAGGCCCCAGATTGCAAGACCAGTAAGTGGGTGCAATGGTAGGTGACTGAGGTGCTCCCTGTAGTAATGCTCAAAGATTATCGTAATCTGTGATCCAGTGTCAAGAATGGCACAGCATGGGCGACCTTCTATTCGCACAGTTACTTCTGTCTTAGGGCCACACAGACCAGCAGGCCATGGATTTGTTGGTGTATTTCCCACAGTGTTACTTTCCAGGCTAAATAGCTCCTTTGAATCGGAGTGCGCTTTTGACGATAGGGGCCAAGGGCACTCCTTTACTGGGTCCCATCGTAGTTTCCCAACTGATTCCCATACATGGCTTCAAGACTTTCAGCAACTAAAGTAGCATTTCCTATGACCATCCAATCCACAACGGTAGCAAAAGGATCTGAACGGAGCTCTGATAGTAGTTGGAAGTGGCTGCCTTCCAGCAGAGTGGAGATTTGTTCCATCTTGTCCAGTTCCTTCAGCTGAATTCTCCCTCTTGTAGAATGGCTGACAACCCCTTGCGCGGACATCTTGGCGTGGCCGGGCATCCTGATAGTAATGCTGCTGCTGCACAGTCAAGGGTGATATTTGTTTCCTAATCTCCTGTGGCTGCTCTTTTAGGCTATCCATTTCTAATTAGGGGCTGGTGTGACATCAGGTGTGTTAGCATGATGCACTCTAATGAGCGCTGTGGGGGGTTTTTGCTTGAGGCTCTCTCTCTCCTCTTCCTCTCTGATCTCTTTTATCAGAACAGAAAAAGTGGGAGGATTGTTCTGCCGTCCTTTAAACCTTTAACTAGGCACATGTCAGAGTATATGGCTCCTTTAAGTAGCTGATTTTAAGCGTGCTTTTCCTAATGCACTGGCTTCTATGCCTCCCTTCACATATACTTTCTGTAACAACTTCTCCAACCGGGCCAAGAATATAGACAGCTTTTCTCCCTGCTTCTGCATGGTAGTGCAAAATCGTAAATATAAGTCCTCTCCGCTCTCTGTGCTTCCAAACATGTGCTCAAGTGTACTGAGGTATTCTTGAGCCGATGCATCCGGGTTTGCCACACGCAGTTGTTGCACGAGGCAGGAATACAAAGGAATAAGTACCCTGTCAGCTGCCATATATTAGTTTTAAAGAAAAGAATGTTTCAACACTGTCTTTGTAGTTTATATTTATCTATTAACCCCACTATTATATCGTAATTTGGTAACGAAAGAAATGGACATACCTGTGTTTTATCTTCTTTACGTGCTGCGAGCCAACAGCTGAGTCGGCTAAAGTAGGCTAAAGGATTGTAAAGTAAATGTGCACGTTTTTTTTAGAATCCTTTTTGTTTATTTTTATATTTGAGTTGTAGTATACACAATCACATTGTAGGATTTATTTGATTTATATTTTCACGATGGATTGTTTTGTTATTGAGAATTTAATATTTGTTTGTTTATTTTTTCACATTGCTGTTGTAGCTGTGATGCTGAAGGTGCAGTGACGTTGTCAACCTGCGACTAATAATTTCAATGTGTTGTAGTTTAGCGTAGGGCCATTAACCTCTTTAAGTGGTGGTTTATTGGGTTAAGGACCACGTACTATAAAAGGCAAGCGTATCCGGAGATCGAGAGAGCAGCTCAGTTTTGCTTGGGATAGCTGAAGCAGGGACGTTTGGTAGACGCAGAGTTGGACGTGCTACCTTGATCGGAGATATTTTGTTGCGAAGCTGACGGTGTTTGCTGGAGTTGGTTTCGCTTTCAGCCGCTATTGTTCTTTCTCTTCAATTGGTTTCAGGTATAGTGGCAAGAAGTTTTTCTTGTTTTATTAGTAGGCTGTGCTATAAACGCATTGTGGTATTATCGGAGCCTGCCTGAAACTTGTGAAACAGTGACTGGTGGGGAAGAAAGAGAAAAGGAAATATTGTACCGTAGCGATATAGCTGCTGTTTGCTTTATTTTATTATTGCTGCTGGATTGTGGTTGGAGTCCTCTGGCGTTCTGTGGGTGTGGAATATGTTATTTTAAAGTGAACCACTAAATGTTTTAGTTTGGTACTGTACTATAGCAATATAGCTATTTGTTGATTATTGCTGCTGGATTGTGGTTGGAGTTCTTTGGTGTTTCTGTAGGCGTGTTACAATTTATTCTAGAGCAAATAACCCAGTATTTTACTCTGTTTTAATTATTGTATATTAGTTACCGTGAAGAAGGCAAGGTTTTTATGTTTTGGGGTTTTGCTGCTGTCTCTCTTTTTGTTTTTATATTTATTTAGAATTCCCGACCTACCTGCTTGGTGATTGGGGTGCTGCTACTGACCATCGTGTGCTTCTCCTCCGCTCTTCCTTCCCTCCTTTTGAAGAGGTTGTTGGTGCTGGCAACATTGTGGGGGGGAATCTTTTTTTTTCTTTCCTTTTCTGTTTTTTTGATACTTTACACCCTAGCTAATTAGTGGGTGCCTATTGTGTTGATACTTTCACACCCTAGCCATCCAGTGGGTGTTTGCTTTTTTTTGTTTAATTGAATTTTTTATGTAGTATTTATTTAAATATTTAATAAATATTGTTTTAACTGAGTTAAGTCTTGTCTGTCTCTCTGTGGTGTTGCTACTGGTCCATATCCCAACTATCACTAACGAACTTGTGTTTTATTGTGGGTTATTGATTTTGTTAATTATAGGTTTAAACTTATTTTTAGTTAGTCCTGGCGCTTACCACCAGGTGGCGTAGTCGGCGACTATATATTTTGGGGGTTCTGAGTGTCCTAAGTAAGTAGTGTGCCACAGTGGTCTGACAACATCAAGAGCAGGGCCTCTCAGACCTTCCACTAGCCTTTTCCGCTTTTCTCCTTCTCCACGCTGCCATTCTTGGATCATATGTGCTGCTTGGTCCATCCAGGTGTCATAGTCATCCTCCTGGCTAGGGGTGGGCTTGACGCCAGAGAACACTCTAAGCCGTTTGTAGGAAGTGCCTTCTGAAGATGGCTTCAGAGCTTTTTCAAGTGCTTTCCCAATAGTAGATAGTAAGTCATCTGTAGCGCTCGTTGATGAGGCTGCTTGAACTCCAGCTACTTCTTGCAGATCGTTCAGTGTCTTTCCTTCAGTCTCCAAAAACATTTGCAGCTTCTTTTTGAAATCTGGAGTTGGAGTTTGGGGGTCAGGCATTAAAAGTACTTGCTGCAACGTCAAAGGGGGACTATCACTATCTGTATTCATGGTCTCTGTCAGGTCCACCTCAACCAGATCTTTGTCACTGCAACACAATGCGAACCACTGATCATCATTCAGGTTGTAATATCTTCCCAAACACTTTACTCTTCCCAAATCATCATTAATCATCATCATCATCATTCTAATAATTTTTGTGTGGTAATGTTCTCGGGGAGATTGCCTACCCAGAAAGCACGTGGTGGAGCAACACCTTCGGCAGTGCACCATGCCAGTAACTTAATTTTGTCCATTTCGATGGCTCAGAAACAACAACAGCAATGCTGGTCAAACTAAATGGTCGCACAATTACTGCTTGCTTAGCAATTAGCCTCCCAGCGGAGCCTCCATTATGTAAGGGATTCTTTTTTGTATCGTATAACATGCAGCAGGTGTGATGGTAAACAGGAGCCCCTTACCCGCTGTCCTCTCTGGTGTTGTAGAGGTCTCGGCAGCCTGGGTTTTTGTGTAACAATGCAGCTTGAACACGTGGTGCCTCCAGGGGAATATAGGTTCCCCCACCTTAACTCTCCAGCTGTATTTCTGAAGAGGTATTGTGCAGCAACACAGTCAATACTTCACTTCAATATTATAATGACCCCAAAACCTTTTTTCCTATAGTTAACTCAGAATATCATTTAACTATACAGGGGAGTATTACTGTAGTAATAGTATTAACAATTATACACAGCTTAGCATATATATACACACAAATTACACAACAATAGTATACTATAACAACAATGATTGGGTTTATTATAGTAATATAGATTATATTGCTAAATAAATGCAGTTCAGCTTAAAAGACAACAAACATTATAAACTAAAGAAAAAGGGTGCTATTCAATCTATATCCCTCCCACTGTGCACATGTATTGTTTGTTGTATGTTTTTTACAGTCAATGTTCCTGTTGTGCAGAACTAGTTCTGTGTTTTATTTCGTTGGAGTACTCTTATTTTCCACGAGGTTTGTGAATGCCATTGACTTGCAGGTTGAATGTATTTTACGTTATTAAACTGTCGTTCCTTCTTTTTTGTTTTTAGCTGCCAATTATTCATTCCAATCAAATGTAATTTTCCTCAACTTCACAATACACTTCCAAATATGTTTTCTCACTATTAACAGAAGAATATCCCGCAATTCAAACTGACCTGAGATCTGTTTTTCTCTCTTGTGGCGAGCGTGGGCCAAGCTGCAGGGTCGGCCGTCTAGTCTGCAGTCAAAGTGACTGTCCCCTGTGTCAGGCGGCGTGCAACATGAGCAGTGTCGTTTTATTCAAACTGGTGTTTTCTTTTTCATTTGTAGATGCATCCAGCGATTGGATACTAGGTATTTACAGATTGATTTAAACTGTAATAGTTTTGACAGTGAAAGCGTCGCTCCACCGTCTGTATTGGGTCTTTCCGTTTATTTTCTCCCGATCAGCTGCCAGGTGTCTGTTTTCAGTCTCGGGTCTCCTCCTTCCCTCTCGCTCTGCCCATCTCAAATTGAGACGCACATCCTGCCCAGGTGTCATCACAGGCAGAGGCACAGATTCCCTGCTGTCCTAAAGAGCTCAGTCACTCTACCATAGCTATACAAATAACCTGCTTTGCTGAAGGGGGTTACATATATATATATATATATATATATATATATATATATATATATAAGCAGTCTTCAGGTTCCAAGCGTATCAGCAACTGGTTGGTGAAGGGGTTGAAGGAGGTTTGAAGAACTTCACTCACCAGGTGTAAGTAGAACCTGAAACCTGAAAGTAAGCTGTGCAAACTGAGAGCTTTCTTTAACCTGGTGGGGTACCAGGTATCATTTTAGTATCTGGACCATTCTCTACAAAGAGAGATGTGTATTCTCCACTATGCTACAGCTCTTGTGTCCTTTCAGCTTGTAATAGTCCTAGTGTCCACTAGATGGCATGGATGTTGCACTTACCTGTAGCTTTAGACATGGGAGCGCATTCGCTTAGTATATTTTCACTGCATTGTAAAATGCATACAAGTCCAATCAGAAATACAGCAACATTTATAAAATAGTATGAAACAAAGCGTCACTTAATACCAGAATTGCTGCCAGAGTAATTTGCAACTAGTAAATACACTTCTCTTAGGAAATTATTATTATTGCAACTAAATGATTAAACGCGAATAAATAAATTGAGTAAACACTTGAATGTACAGCTATTTGTCATTAAAATAACTAAAATTCTTAAAAATCCACAAGACTTTGTCTGTGATCCTACTTTGTCTGTGATTTCTTTGTTGCTGGAATCAAGTAACACACAGGAGACAGAGCGATTGGAATGTAGTTTAAAGGCTGCTGGGATTTGGAGTCCTTGTTTCCTATGAGCCTGTGTGATCATCCTCAAATGACTTCAGCTAACTATAAAGCATTACCTTGGTTTGCTTTCTCACACAGCTTATTCTGAGACGTATGCTGACTTAGACTAGCAAGGCAAACTAACCCCTTGAGTTTTATAATGTACAATTGTGTGTACATGATTGTAGTGAATTAGGTATTATTTATTCCATATTAGACCATTCCACAACGTATAACCTTCACAGTCTTCTTTGGTATTAGAATGCTTCTGAATGCCTATGTAACAGACCTATTTATTTGTAAGTCTGTAATCTATTGCCTTATTTGGTCACAATGTAATGTAATCTGTATTTAGTACATGGGAAAGAGCCTTCCCAAAATCCACTGAGTGTAGAGCCGTGTTAACAGTGTTCAGTAGTCCATTGAGTTCTGTGTAGAAGTGAATGAATCAATACTGTTTGCATATTAGAATCTGAAAATGAGTCAGGCTTGGCAGGAGAAAGAGAGAAAAGCAGTTCAGAACAGCAGGATCCAGGGGAGGGACTCGATCTCTTGAAGAAGCACACTATCACTCAAGATTAAGGATTGCAAGTGCAAGCTAATATAAGTTATTTCTTTTACCTGGCTGCTCATTGTCCTCCAGGGGCCAGTAGCTCACCGATATCCACTCTAGAGCCATTGGCTTGGTCAGGACACCCACTGACCTTCAGTGCTCCTGAGCTGTTGTGCGGAGTTGCTATGGTGAGGGGACGGAATTGTTGTGAAAAACAAGTGGAAAAATTGTCACACAAAAAAAAGTGCAAAAAATAGTTAAATGCAAATGTATAAAAATGTGTGATGAGTTCACCCTGTAAATACCATAACATACCTCATTAGAAATAGAATAACAGAAGTAAAAGTAGATCTGGACGTTATGCTAATCAGAGGTCTATTGCACAGTTTCCGATTGAGTTCCGTGTATCACTTCACTTTTTTTAAGTCGTTTCCACTGCCTGGTGCTCCCGGCTAATCATAATCTGAAGAATGTGGAACGTCAGCGCTGTGTATCAAAGGCATTGACCCTTCATTCTGGTGTCTGATTTTAATAACTTCCCGGCTCTCAGGGTCAATATTTAGAAGATAGATGGTTGAGGGATGGCTGTCGTTAATCAAAAAAATAACTAGACAATGACTTCTGTAATTCAACCCACTATTACTGTTGAAAACTTCTTAAAACTGGACTCCGGAGTCCAGCAGGATCTCTCCGTGAGCGATTCGGAGGGCTGCAGGCTTCAATGGATACACTGTTATCTCTCACTTTGTTCAGGCCCTGCTAATTCGGGACAAAGAGGGCTGCCACTTATGGGCAGGCTGCAGACACAGATTAATTATCACTGCATGTTGCTGCATGCTTTTCTGTATCAGTCCCTGTCACTACTTTCCACTTCGTCAGTCCCTCCGAATCCCTCCATATTTCACATTATTGGATTCTGCAGAGTAGCTTCCAGTCAATCAAATCACATATTTTGTGCACGCTGAAGCACTTTATTCTTCATTTCACTTCAGTTTTGACACCAGCAGCTTGAAATCACTTTTAACAACCTGAGGTTCCTCATGGAATCCTCATTAATACACGGTGAATGGGGAAACATTCCAGGTATGATATAGCATTTAACACATTGTTGTGCATCTTTCTTCATGGTTTGATGTCTGACTTTATGTATATATATATATATATATATATATATATATATATATATATATATATATATATATATATATATATATATTTAATCCATTTATAAGTAGTAGTTTATTGTTTTATAAGGTTTATGTAATCTCTATGCATGGCCAACCTTGTGGGATTAGCAAAGCAATGGGATAACACAAGCTGGTCTATTATTTAACCAGCACAATATATACATCTGTGTTTTTCCTGATCTTTTGAATTTAATGGGTGTTCACTTAAGCAACTATACACTTTCCTTTGATAAAGCAGTGAAAGGCAATTTGAATTCAGTCTTGTTTGTTTCCATCAAATCAATCTGAATTGCAGTCCTGGCTGGCAGAAATGTGTCTCTCCAAAATAGTTTGCTGTGCAAATCTTCCGTCAGTGTCCTGAAACAAGTAACCAAGACTGGACTGTAGGCTAGAGCCAGTGTAAACACAATGAGATCTGGAAATGCGAGGAGATCTACTTTCTCATGCTTTTATCATTGCACAATAAGAGAGGGCGCTTGAGAGAGAAACACTCCAGTAAATAAAACTGACTGAGTTTTAAAACTCCAACTTGAAATAAGAAGAACAATTCTTGGCAACAAAATGACAGAATTGTACCATGATAAATAAGCTGCTTTTTCTCATTCAGCAGCATGCTTCTGCTGTCGAGAAGGGCTCCAGATTTACCTATATGCAGTAACAGTCTGTATGGGATCCACAGGGATAAAGCTGCTATTCTCTCATATCAGGCCAAGGTGATAATGACTTTCATTGGCATATCTTTAGCATGGGGTTAAAGCAATCACACATGGTGCAGACCCATATTTATTTTAAAACTGCTTTAACCAAGTAAAAGTATTTGCTCTGCCCACAGATCTCCCAAATAAACGTTAACTGTGTAGTCCCATGACATGAACTACTCAGCCAGTAGAGAACAATTTCCTATCAGAGAGAAAATAATCAATAATAATCTGATCATTGAGAGTACTTTGGTATTCAAAACCACAAAAAAAGTCTAGATTCTGCCATTTCTCATCCCAAAACAAATGGGCACAAAGTTGAGTGTTAAATATATAACATGACTCTGATTTATAGTAAATATGGCTAGGATTGTAGGAGGACTTACAATAACAAGGAGCAAGTTATTGGTGTCCTCGCTAATGAAAAGTTGTACAAAGTAGTTATTTAATGTGTTTGTTACTGCTTTGTCATACTTCACTACATTCCCCATGTTGTCTCTTATACTGCCAGTGCTGCACAGCACTGTTGATAGGAACTGACGAATACTGTGAAATCAATTGCTTTATTTTCCAATCGCTAATTAGATGTAAAAGAAAAATACCAGCATGAATATATTGGACATGGTGCCAGGCAGGATCGATATATTTCTTAATTGCTTTTACTGGAAACACATTCTTTAAAGAATGCCTGTATGAGTGCCATCCAGCTCAGAGGCACTTAACAATTACATTGCATCTGGACTGAATAATGAGCAGATCAGCAGGCCAGTCCTGGGCATGGACTAATTAACAGGACTGAGATATCCACTGGATAAAAAGTGCTGGCTGCAGGAACTCGCTGTCGAAGACAGGAGGTGCCGACAGGGACGGGCTAGTGCTGTGTGTTTAAAAGACTGAGACACTGTTGTGACTTCACTGTTTAATATCCAAGGTCTGTAGGCATTGTTTATTTTAAGGTTGTTGAGAACTTTGCTTAGGAAATTTGAATGTGTAGTTGTAGTCGGGCGATTGCCCTGCACATGGGGAAATTAGTGTTGATGTAATTTATATGTGGAAACGGGTTTGTTTTGTGTGCTTTTTGTAGTTGTTGTATTTGATTAAATTATTGTTTGCAGACGGGCGCTCTATTGAGACTTGCTGCCTGCTAGGTTTGGTTGAGAGGAAGGGCAGCGAGTGATTGGCTGTGCTGGTCCTCAATCAGCAGGTGGGTGGGTCTCGACTGATTGTCCGTCAGCATGAAAACATCTGGTGGGGATCGTTCTGGGAGATTGCAATGCCATGCTACACAGAGGGGCGCTGTGTACACTCAGGAGGAGAGCGTCCGCTCTGCAGGAACTACAGCTACGCAACCCTTAAACTGCAACACGATGCTTGTGAAGGCAGTACCCAGCCAAGGCCGTATGAAGAAGCAGGAGTCGCCATGAGAATACTGGCTCATAAGTAGATTCGTTTAGAGGATATTGATCTCAAGCAATGTATAGCGAGGGTTACGTAGTGTAGCAGGTTCCTGGAGTGGGACGCCTCGTTTAGTAAGGCTAGCGCTTGTCCTGTGTGGCACCTTTTATTTGTAGTTTTTGTTCTGTGTTTTATTTTGTACAGTCTCCTGTATGTGTCCTCTGTGCGCTACCATCACTGATAGCTGCACATGACCTGTTTGTTTACTTTCTGTTTTGTGTTTAATAAATCCTGCGCACCTGAGCTTAAAATGCAATAACGATCAATCACACTTGAACAACATCATATGTAGTACAGATGTTGGATCAACAGACTAGGTGTGGAATTCATGTCTCTAATGAAATCTTCATTTGTAATATGACCTTGTCAAGTATACTCCCTGAGCAGTTATTTCAGCTTGTTAATACCAGCAAGGGCGGAGACAATAGAGTATAGCCTGCCTCATCAGGAATTTTGAGTCTTAATAAAGCATCTATCAAACCAGGAAAAAAAAATTCTTGTCCCGTTTGTAAACTTTTTAGCACTTCAAGCTAATTGCAGAGAGATTTTCACTGCTGCTGCTGCTGCTGCTGCTGCTGTTGTTTACAGAGGCAGCATCAATATGGCTTTAGTGACCATATGTGACGTACACTGCCTAAAGCTCTTCTCATAAGTCTCCTCCAAAAAGACACCTGATCTGAACTCTATAAATTCCAAAGCACAGGGAGTATGTAGAGACTCATCTAGTAAATGGATGCAGTACTGACCAAGATCAGCCGCTGAAAACCAGGACAGAGGATGGACACAAGATAAAATGGTAAACTGGTACCTTGAGGACTCCATCACTGAATCTTTCTTCCAGAGGCTAGCCTTGTCTATTCTGCTTCTTGAATGTGGCTTACCACTGCCTACTGCTGTTTAACCAGTGCTTAGAAAAGTGCTTTCCATTTTTTCTCTCTTTGCTGCAGTGAACTAATGCAGTCTTATGCCTCAGGGTCTTTTTGTTTTAAAGAAAACCATGTACACCCATAAACCAATAGCTGCTGTGTAAATGAGCCAGTCTGCAGCTCCAGCTGAGTTAAGAATGTATAAGTGGCGTGGCCGGGTGCTTCAGTGGTTCCTATCTTCGCAGGGAGGAGCTGTTTATGCTGGAATTGTGAAATCAATTCTCAGTGGAATGGGTAGGCAGTCTCTCAGATTCACTCTCTATACCTCCCCAAGGCACAATACTAACAGCATCCATTCATAGATTCAAAAAACATTCATTCAAGGTTTTCATTTTAAATTTAACATTTCTTTAGAACAGATGGAGTCTTTTGCTTCAAAACATACAAGCAAAGAACTGAAATCAGTGTGAATAAATATTAAAAAACAATTTCATAAAGGAAAATGATGCACCAACTTGCTGAATGTGTAAATAATACAAAAATAATCCACTTTGAATCTTGCAAATCTTATTTGACTCGAAAATGAACAGAGGAATAACTCTTTGAAGGACATGCATGTAATGCCTGGATTGGTTATTGATGCAGTTTTTAAATTTCTTACAGCCTGTCCCAAACAAGCAGACACACATCTACAGTACTGCTCAGATAAACATTGAATAAATGTTCAATGGAGACTATGCGAAATACAGTATAACAGGTGGGGATAACAGGGTGCAGGTGATGGCCATGATTAACAGCAATCATGTATAGAAAATGAACCTGGAAAAGCAGTAAATTATTTATTCCTTTGTCTGCTGTGTCATAGAGTTTGTCAAGTTTTCCTCACTTGTTACCAGGTAAGCTGGCTGCGTCATCTTAATCCTTGGTTTAAAATTGGTTTAAAATATTTATTATTTTGTTTGGTATTTTTGTAGGGAGAGTTCTAGTGCATTTTGTGTACAGGATGGACGTTTCTCTGAACTCCCCGAGGTAATTGTTTTTTAATGTTTTCTTTTAATGGTTCTATAACCAAAACGGCTGATTGGTTCTAATTGGTTTTAGAGCATTGGTTGTGCTGACTTTGTGTTTTTATCATTGTAGGACGTGAGCCAGCCACTGCTTTCTTGTCTACTGCTTTTATCTGGGTTTTATTACTGTTTTTACCTGTGTCGTGCTGTGGCAATGCGCCCCGCCCCTGTGTGCATTTGTGTGTTATGTGTTGTATGGTGCGTGTGTTAATGTTGGTGTATAGATTGGTACACGGGATATAAACGGGTCTGTGTTTCACGTGTATTTAAAAAGTGTAGATTTGTATTTAGGCACGAGGAGGGCACAAATCACTTCACGTGCTGGTTAAATGTAATATGTGAGCACAGGGTTGCACAGAATTAATTCACGTGCTGGGATTCAAGTGAATAATTAATTAGTAATTGAATCCCAGCACAACAGTATATATAGATGCATGTTCTTTCACTCAGGGTTGGGTGTTCAGTGAGTGGAGAACGGGATTGGAGACGGAGGTAATAATAATAATAATAATAATAATAATAATAATAATAATAATAATAATAGTAGTTAAACGTATCTGCTCACCGTGTTTGTCTGTCTAGTCCGTTTTGTTTGTCTTTTTGTTTTGGCTCGAGTGCCGTGTCCTGTGTTTTTGTGTTAAAACCTTTTATTTTCTGTTCTGTTTATTAAATGCTGAGCGAAAGCATTCGCTCAGCTCCACCAAACCACAAGTCTCTGTCTGTTTATTTCCTGCTTCTGGTCTGACGCCACCCACTCCGGCCGTCTTTGTGACACGTGCATTTTATGTTGAGTCCTTTATTTGTGTTTATTAAAATAGTGTTTTGAGATCAGTTTCTTCAGGGGAGCTTGGTTGGCTGGGCTGCTGCATTGGGAACAGGTGTGCTTCTCTCTTTTTCATCCCACTGCTCCTCTGGACGCATTCCGGCTCCAACCATGCATGGATATGCCTGGCTGGGTCTTGTCTGGGGCTTGGTGAGTAGGGTGATCAGTTCACCTGGTAAACTCTGTCCCTGGTCTGTGTCAGTGCTTGGTCTGCCTGTGCTCACTCTCGCTTTCTGTTTTTTAGTGCTGAAGAAACCACTACACAGGACTCCAGATTTGTGTATGCTGCTTTCAGCCATCGGGTATTCTTTGAAACCCTATTTTTTATTACTGTTAAAATAAATGATCCTGCTCGGACGAGCATAACTATAACTTTGTCTCTGACTTTCATTTAGTTGGAAGGGGCTTGTATCGGAACCACGTTATTTTATATTCCATACCTCTTTGAATTCATATTAGAGGTTCTATTCCTCTTTAAACTATAGATGGCGTAATCGAGGTTATATCTATAGCTATATATATATATATATATATATATATATATATATATATATACATAATTTCTTGAAACGGACGACTGCTACAACATCAAAATCACATTCCAAAATCAACTAAGCAATTAAGACCTGTTCTATCCATATTACAGCAAACTTACTTTTGAATTTTATTGTGTTAGTAATTAAACCCGAACAACTGGACCAAAGTACCAACTGCTCTGTACTGTAGTTGATTATGGGTATAGAGATTGATTACCTTTAGTTTCTTGGCGTGAACATAGTAGCAAATTGCTTTACAAAGAGGCAATAACTTGTGTTTAAGTTCTTCGCTATATTTAAATACAAACTCAGTACATTCAATTACAGATGTGAGATTAGTAATAATAGACAAGATCATCAAGGAGCCGGGAGGAAGACGAGAGAGCCAGCAGTGGATGTAGGTGAGGAGAATTATACAGCATACAAGTGGTGAAAGAAAAACACTATACTGTAGTCAAAACATTGGGAATTCAGCTAAAGCACAGATCAATTAAAATCCATTGTCTTATCTCTAGCATTAGTATTACATATTATCGACATTACTGTTACCCTTTTAGAACATAAGAACATATGAACATTTATGAACAAGAGGCCATTCAACCCATCTGAAGAACCACCAGTATTTGAAACTGTTCATGGCAAACGACTGAAAAGGTTCACTGTAAAATGTATCTTTGCCTTCATTTAATAATAATAATAATAAAAATAATAATAACATTATTTAAAAAAGACCCCTGCTTGTGTTAAATATATTGTTATGATTGTAAATAGTGTATTGTGATTTAAAAAAGGAAATGTATTGTTTGGGAATGGGTTGTTTTGGCATGATCTGAATGTATTTTGTGTTTATTTAAAAACTAGTGTTTTTGTTTGCTGTTTGGCTGTGGGGATGGGGTTAAAGCCCCAGCCACTAAACTCGTGTGGAATGTGACCATCTCCGAATTGATTAATTTATTGTTAATTTGGAGATGGTCATAAAAAAAACAGCGATTTCAACCCCGCAAGTACCTGCCTGTGTCTCTGTGTCACCACTCCTATAAATACAGTTTTAGCAGTACCTATATATATATATATATATATATATATATATATATATATATATATATATATATATATATATAATTAGGATCAACCAGCAGGAGGCGCTCGTGGCAGGCTGAAACCAAGCCGATCTACACAGCAGGGGACAGCTGGAATGATCGGTGGCTGGCTTGGAATCAGCCTGCCATGAGTTTGAGGCGTTAATTGCGTGATAGGCTACAGGTGCTGCTAGTATAGGAAACAGAATTAGCTTATTAATTAGTAATTGCCTCATTTGGCCATCACCTGTGGCCTGTCTGTGCTGCAACTGACTCGTCACAGAAACCCTTTAAAAATTGTTTATTTGTCTGTGTTGGAGAGACTGCTTGGACCGTGTGAACCGAGTAGAGAGATGCTACAAACCTGAAAGTATCCCATTCTAACAGAAGTACTGGAAGTACAGTGGGTAAGCCGGAGCCTGTGGACATTGCTGCGAGGCATCTAATATCTGTTTGTGTTTTGTTTATTTTACTTGCTTTGTAAAGAGACCTGCTTCGAGTTTATTTTTTTGTTTGTTTGTTTGTTATTTGTTTTGCTCCTTCGCTATTAAAAATACTTTCTTTGGAACTTTGTACGTGTCCTCCGTGTGCGACCGACCCCGCACAATATATATACAAGAAACCCAAGTGAAGCACCGCTTGAAGAGGGCAGATGTGTGACAGACGTCCCCGGTATTCTAAGACCCTCTCTTCCTCTGCTACCAGGGTGGGGGCCTGCACCTGTATTTTCACACTCACGTCTCCAGTACTGCTTTATTTTTTTGGTCAAGCTGCTATAGTGAGGTTTTTTTGTCCACTAGCTTATTTAATTCCAGTTTCAGTCCTTTTCATCCAAAAATTACACTTCTAACGGTATCTGTAAACTAGCTATGCTAGTATAATGTTTGTTTTCATTTTGTTGCTGTTTTGGCAGATGCCATTGCTGATTTTCCTGTCTGTGGGTTGTGTTAGGAGACAAACCAATGTCCCTTAATAATTAGGCTAATTATATTTTTATGTGATAACAGATTGAATCATTATTTAGTTAAATATTAAATTAGACTTAATAACTCTTTATTATTATTTATTTCTTAGCAGACGCCCTTATCCAGGGCGACTTACAATTGTTACAAGATATCACATAATACATTATTTCACATTATACAGATATCACATTATTTTTACATACAATTACCCATTTAAACAGTTGGGTTTTTACTGGAGCAATCTAGGTAAAGTACCTTGCTCAAGGGTACAACAGCAGTGTTCCTCACTGGGGATTGAACCCACTACCTCTGGTTAGGAGTCCAGAGCCCTAACCACTACTCCACACTGCTGCCCGCTATTAGTCTGTGTAACACAATGTGTTTATGGTGCAGTTCCAAACTTGTAAATTGCATGGGACTATATTAATTTACATATACAGTATAGAGTAGATAGAAAATGGGGTGTTAGGTTATTAAACCTATCGTTTCTGTCTCGTATATGACTAATGGTGGCACCGGGGTTTGAGAGCTGTCCTCTAAATCACTGCAGGAAGAGCGATTTAAAAAAAAAAAAAAACATAAGTGCTCTGGCTTTTCTGTTCCGTACCACATCTTGGATCGTTATTGCTGTGTTTGATAATGTGGGCAATAATCCTTACACTATCAGTGCACTAGAGTGGACATTTTGAAAAGAGCTTTGACATAGACTTTAAAGTTATAAGTGTAAAAAGTTGCCAGGCTGTTACAATGAAAAAATAAATGACAGATGCGTTATTTCAACAGTTGTAGCAACATGTGGGGATGTGTAACGCTAGATTTTTCAGAACACCACTACTTACTCTTTAAATCCTTCAAAATTAACTTAAAGACATATTTTTAGTTTGGTCTTAGCAGCTGTTTAGGCCTGTGCTATCATTATTCATTTATCTAATTAACTAGTTTCACATTCTGACAGCCACATGTTTAATACATTTATTGATTGATTATCTGAAACCACAAGGTATCACTACTGTGGGAGATGTGAAATCCAACTGACAGGCCAAAGCCTCCTTATTTACAGTACAATGTATTTGCATGGGTTAACATTAAATAGTGATATAGTCACCGTCTAGAGGGAATTGAGAAAATGCTATTCAGTCCAGGGCAGATGAGGATTGCATGAGCTGTCCACGGCACTGGGGTTCATTACACAGCTGTCTATTAATATTAAATAGGCTCAGCTCTATAACACAGAAACACAGATTCTGCGATTCTCAACTTCACAACTGTGCAATAATGCAAAGTACAATGCCACCCCTAATAAATATGCATATACATTGATGGACATTTCAACTGCTTTTACTGAGTATTTATAGAAACAGATTAGAAAACAAATCATGATACAAAAGTTACATTTACTGAAATCAGCTGGAATTGCATAACTACAGTGACGTTAATCTTTATAAACACATTGAAGTAGTTTGTTCTCAACAAGGACTTTTTGCATCACAAATATAAAGGTAAGAGAATGCAACTAATTTGATTATTTTTATTCTCACTTTCAACTCCTGTACAAGCTTCTGAAAAGCATAATCATCAGACTCATTGCATCTCGTTAGCAGCAGCAATTAACTCGACCAGCCCATCACAATGCAATTGTCAGCAGGGAAGCTCACATAGATGTAGAATGTGAAACTATTAATCAAATCTTCTTTAGTAGAAAACATATTGATATGAACCTTGCTGAATTCAAAATTATTTAAAAAAAAAGTTTCAAGGATTGGATGAAAAACGGAAACAAAATATGATGAATATAATTGGAAACCAAATACCTCGAATGTTTCATGGGTTAGAAGACTATTTAATTTTGTACACCCTATTTGATTACCACAAAAATGTGTACACTTGGAACCAGGCGTTCTTTCTGCTGCTTCATGAGCATATATTGAGCATAGCTAAGGCCCAAACATGAACTTTGTTAGTAACAACAGTCATAAGCAAGGCCTGCAGAGGTAATCATGTCCTTTAGATTGTCTGAAGAAAAATAAATCCAAAGAAAACACTAAAACTAAAAAGTAACATTCTGAGTTCCAGTCATCTCCAAATACATTCAAGTCTCTTCCCATAATCTCAGGAACAACAGGCTGCCTGTCAGACTGGAACAGTATTTGTGGGTCTCCAATGTATTTGGCTGCAGCTGATAATGACATTTTCTCCCAGATTTGCATTGCAAGTGACAGCACTTAGAGATTCATAAATCTGCAATTACAGAGTCTGCTCCAGAGAGAAAATAAAAAGAGATAATTTCCCCAACTCAAAGTCAAAGCTAACACCCACTATAATAGCAAGCAGGAGCATCTCTGACAGGAGAATGAAATATCCTTCATTCAATGTCTGGGAGTTTTCACATGTCAGTCCTTGAGGAAAAGGGGGTTGGGAGCAATTAGTTTATAGTCCACTAGCCTTCCTAAAGTACATGGAGCTAACAAAATAATTCCACTTCCACATGTATTGCCACGTTTCATGCTGTAGGTCTCACATACTGTGGGTCTCACACATTATGGTAAAGGTGAATTTGATTTTCTAATTTATTTCTAGCTGTTAGTGGAGACTGTAAGTCATGGGAAAGCAATGATTTGTACGCAAAGTAAAACAGAAGCATAAAGCTTCTGGAATCTTGAGTTATTTTAAAGAAAATAAGCATTTAGAATGTTTAGAATTTCTGGAGAAATATTTATTTATTGATAGATTTTATATTTTTTATTTAACCTTATTTTAACTAGGAAAGTCCCATTGTGATTAGAATCTCTTTTACAAGGGAGACCTGGTCAAGAAAGTGGCATATCATACAAAAAACACAAATGCAAATAAACACAACCAATACAAACATAAACAGAATCATTTTTATTGTTTCAACTCCTTTAGAGGAATTAAAACACTGAGTTTCAGATCATTTTCAGTGTAACACATTTACCATTGTATATTTTCATTTCATTTTCAACGTTCACAGCACAGCCCATCCTGTATTACAGGCTGTTTCATCTTGTTTGCTCAACGCTCACAGCACAATATCAGATTGTTTTGTATGCCTGAACAACATGGCATGTATAAGCTTTTAATAGAACTGAGCACCTAAAAGGATCATGTTTTTAAACTTCACGTTTTTGAATCGAGGGCTTGGGCTCTGGATAAAACATGGCCTCTCTGAAGTAGGCTACTTTTCTTTTTACAAAATGCTTACAAATAGGATGGCACTCTTAAAAGATAGAATTATGTTGTAAACCAAAAAAAAAAAGTAATTGAGAATGTGTTCTGAACAAAGTATTCTTAATAAATATAGTTTCTCCAATGCAAGCTGTTATCCTATAGGATTATTGGGTTGCTTAAATTCATTTCACTCAGGCCTAGAACACAATATATATATATATATATATATATATATATATATATATATATATATATATATATATAATTCACCTAACCCACCAGGATAAATGCCCATCCTGTGTCTACCCTTATGAGGCACGAATCTGACACCATCATGTATCATACACTGTTTTACAATGTTTGCTTCTTTCGTTTGGTTCTCAAAGTCAGCAGTTTCAACTCATTGATCCTAATTTGCATCTGAAGTTTTGTCCCTTGTATTTGCATATGCATTTTCATTACTTACCTTACTTAAATTTCTGTTTGGTCTAAAAACGATCCAGTCTGTTGCTGGTGTAACTGGCCATGTTTTTTTGTTATTATTATTAGTCTTGATGTTGTTGTTGTCTTTATTTCTAACACATTGTGGCAAAGTGGTTTGTAGTGCGCAGGTGTAGAGGTGATGCAGTGCTCCAACAGTAACACACAGACAGAGGTCACGGTGCAAACACTTCTTTTATTTTTATTTTTCATGGCTTTTCACCGTTCAGTAATAGCGCTGGCAAATACACGGCAATGTGTAGCTTGCACAGCAAAATAATACTGGGTTTCAGTCCTGAAACAATAATAAATAAAAGCAATGTCCCAGCACGGCTCCGTGTCCTTTCGTGGTGCTCCCGTGCTGGTGGTGAATACACAGTGAATAGTGACTGGTGCAGTAGTTGTAATCCGGGTTTAATGCTGGCATGACAGCGACAGCTCCTGGGTATTTAGCCAAATAATAATTACAATTAAACAGTTATAAAACACAAACAAAATACAGTACTGACGGGTTTTTCTTATCTCAGGGTTTACTAAAAACAGCAAGAAAACCAATACTTTAAAAACAACCCCCGTCTCCAGCACTCCTCCGAAATCCCCAACATAATCTAAAGCAGTTAAAAACACACACGGAGGGAGACAAGAAGCACAGCAGGAGCCTCGCTCTAAATGTCGGCGACTGTTTCATTTATTTTCCCAACCCACCGCCGAACACAAACAAGTCTAATTCCTTCTCTGCTCCTGCAGGCTGTGCGTCCAACCTCCACTCCAGACAAACCTGGGTTCACATCACAACAACAAAATCCAATCTCTCGAATGGATTAAATCAGGAACTTTTATACCAGGTGCTCAGCTTCTTCAAATTATTCAATTGGCACCTATGGGGGCTGAGAACAGGAGAGCATCAACTTGCCAGTGAGATCTGTGCAAATCTACAACAAGTAATGTGCCAAAATAAAACATGCTTTATAAACATGTTAAAATAAAACAAACTAACAATAAATTAAATGTGACAAATCAAAACGTGAATATACTACAATAACAAAAATGTGCCTACATAAAGTGCCGTGGGTCACCCTGCTACACATGCTTTAAATGTAGATATTAAAGTGTTATCCACTTTTGCATTCCTTTCCACCAGTTAATTTCAATGCCCCATTGCAGATATGTTGAACATTCATGAATCGCTTTTCTTCTGAGTCGTCACTCAAGTCATTGATTCTTTATTTAAACATCGTCTCGGCTTCATAAAATCCCCACCCTCTGCTCAGGAACTTCTGGATACAAAATTACTATTCTATAATCTGTAGAATTTCCCTAATGCCACTGCCTCTTAGCAGCTTCAATTAACTACATTAAAACTTGCTTGAAGCAAAAACCTGGACTGGATTAGATCTCGAGGGCCAGAGTTGAGTACCACTGCCCTATACGATAACCTATCTGGCAAAAGTGGTCCACATTGACCCTTGTAAATAATCATTTTACCCGGTTACATCTAAATGAACGAAATCACAGCAAAGACTATGATACATAGGACCCAAAGTGTGCACTTTTCATATAGGAAAATGTGTTCGATAGGCAAGGCTTATTCAATGATATTGTTAGCTACGACCACATTAAAGCTGTAAAGTGTTAAAAAAAGAATAAAGCAATGTGTTCTGTCACAAATACTGTCCTCTGCTGTATTGCAACCAGTTTCACTTTAGCTTTTACTGGTGGGTAATTATTTTACTCCATCATGTTTTCTTTTATTTGCTTCTCTGGCTGATCTTCAGGCCCGGAGGAACCAATACTTTAAGAGTTTATTCCTACAGTATATTCTCTCCTATTAGAGAAACCTGATTCTGACTGCCTGCTTTACTGTTTTCGGGAATGGATCATTAGGGACACACTCAGCAGAATCTGCACACTAACTTTTCAGCTTATGAAGCCAAATAATGCTTCAATGGTCTAACTGTTTATTTGCTGTTGATACTATTTTTTTAAGCAATCAATTAATCAATATACATTAGCTATCCTTCCAACTCCCACACACCATTTGTCCCTCGAAATATCTTTCTGTCTCATCAATCTATCTAATAAATTACACAAAGCTATGGTAATCACCATGTATTTAAAAAAACAAACAGGGTTTGCACAATTCAAATCGAACATTACAATTAAAATAGCTTACAGACACTACCCTATGAGGTGGGACTTTGTTGTCCATTTTGCCCTATTCAGCACAATTCTTATATCCTCAAATACATGCAAACGATTTTATTGAGCAACTGTATTGAGCAATCCATTCCACAAGTTCACAAACTATTTTAGTCAACATAGGGGTTCAATTATGGATATGTGAACATTCCCCAATTATTATTCAACCATGTGAGGGACAGCCTATTTACACAGGAAGGCTAACCATCCTCATTTACTGTTATATACTGTGTGATAGTTTATGCGTAGTTTATACCCCTTAAGTTGAGGTGGGTTTGGAATAACCGGTAAAGAGGAAAATGTAGTCCCAGAATGCCTCTGTGATCAGAGATGAGCCAAATAATTGAGAGGAATGGTAGTTCCTCATGCCAAGTTATCAGCGAGAACTGCCAGAGACTCTCTATACAGCAAGGATAGTTTACGTGATTTCATGGTATTGGCGCAGCAAAAGTAAATCAGCCAAAAGCACCATTTCACTTTTAATGTGTAATTCCAACACTCTTAGGTGAACTGTAGAAAAAATAGTCAATACCTATCATACAGTAAGAGAAATAAGTCGCCAAAGTAAGGTATAAATGTCCTTCTCTTTCTCCCAAAGTATTTTTAATAACACAAACACAATCACAAATCTACAGTGAGTGCTATAGTGCTCATGGTACTTATACAGTTAACGTACGTGAACAATGATGCAGTGATGTCCGGGTAAGTGCTGACCTTTGGCGACAGCTCCGGATCGTGTTAGCCGTCTAATAACAACAAACACGTGTAATTAGACACGACAAAAACAGTCACGATAACAATACGGGTTTTCCTCTCGGTTCAGCATTAACCATACAAAGGAACAGATCACTTCGCTACGTCAATCATGACACCTTGGTTAACGAGCGCAACCACTCCTCCAATCCGCTGCTGCCACATCATTTCTCTTCCGGGTCGATGATTTTGTGTACCGTAGATCCGCCCCCATTCTAGATGGCCGACTTCCATCTAGCCCTGGGAATTAATTGTCTGGCCATCCAGTCCAGGGTACTCTGTTCCCTTTACACAGCACCTTCACAGGTCGGGAGGGAGATTTATCACCAAGAATTGTTCTGTCTTTGTCACAGGAACTTAGAAGTAAACTTTAAAAAAAAAAGGACAGGTGAAGTGTTCTCTTAGCCGAAGTGTTCTTTAAGATGGAGTTGACCACCAGACAAAATATGAATCAATAAATAAATAAATATGTATTACTTGTCATGAAACACGTGCATCAACAGAGAAAAGCAATAGGCAAGTGTATGTTAATAAACTATAATAATAAAGTAACAGACAAACTAATGTTAATAAACTGTCAAACTAAATTAACACAGCACCCCTAGACACGTTAAAAAATGCAGCAGCAGCTCTAGATTAATTATGAATTCCTGTACAGGAGCAATATTCAAAACATGCACTAAATTATTTAACAGAATAGTAAAGCAACTCACCAGAACAAAAAAAACAACAGGATTCAGGATTTTTCAGGAGCCGACCAATTTCTAACTTTGTTTCGGTGTTTGTTTACATGCTATTTTGTAGTGATGAGGTACACTCGTGGAAATCAGAATACTAAATGAGGCAATGATATGACACCAGTTCTGGAAAGATTGAATAAACCAATCAGAAAAATCAGTTTTACCACAAGGGTGTTCTCTTAGGCAAAGTGTTCTCTTAGGAGGGGTTCCTATACACAGACTACTGTACTTATTAGGTTGAGGAGGGGTATTTAACCTTTTTCCTATGGAATGGGTATGCATGCCTCAGTAATTGTGAAGACCCATTTGCTTGGCAAATTACCCCGCCCATATCCATGTCCATGCTATGAGTGATTCTAACAGTCCATTGCCTGTTCATGTGCGATGGATTGTAACCACACTGCAATCATTTTCCTGTCACTTAATTTTATCTCTTAATCTTGCATTGGTCAATAAAGCTGGTGTTTTGCAACCTAATTTTCTGTAAAGAGAAGAGATGGATCACTAACAGACTGTCTGATCGTGTATAAAGTAAGCAGATACTGTATACTGATACTCTGCATGCATTGTTGAGGTAGTGGAGTATGAGATACCTTAAGTCTATTTATTTCATATTTTATTGGTTATGTTTCGTATTACAGTTATCTTGTTCCCTTTGAAGTGAGTGTAGCTAGTAAAAGAATTTCATAAATGTTATGTGTTGTAAGCTTGTACTCAGTATATAGGTCTCAAATGTGTAGTTCTGAAAAAGGAAACAACATGTCATAGTAAACATGTGTTTAGTGCGGCACTGCTTTGGCTGGTTGATATTGACCCAACCCCTTCAATGGATTCTTTCTTGTTATTAACCAATCAGCTGTGTCCCCTATTGACTGACATGCTTTCAGCCAGTAACATAACCCAGAAGACACTGCTAAGGTGAAATAACCCAGGAACTGGAACACTAATAGATCACCTGAAAGTAAGGCAAGCAAACTGGTATATTTCTTTAGTTTTGCACCAGATATCGTGTTTTAAAAAGCAAATATGTGTTTATAGTGTCACAAAGACGGCCAGAGTGGGTGGCGTCAGACCAGACAGGAATTCAAAACAAAGACAGTGGTTGATGATGAGCTGAGTGCAATGGCTGCACTCAGCGTTTATTAACAAATAAAAGGGTTGAAAACAGCACAAAACACGGGACACGGCACTTGACGCCAAAATAAACAGACAGACAAAACGACTAAACACTTAACAAACGGTGCACGGAGACAAACAAACACGGTGAGTACAAAACACTTATAATTATGATTTAACACTATTTAGTTTCTCCTCTCTCTCTCACCCGTTCTCCTCTTCCGAACACCCAACCACCACTGAGTGAAAATGTGCATCTATATATACTGTTGTGCTGGGATTCAATTACTAATTAATTATTCACTTGAATCCCAGCACGTGAATTAATTACGTGAAACCCCGTGTTCACATATTATATTTTAAATGCACGTGCGTGATGTGCAATCCCGTGCCTAAATACAAATATACACTTTTTAAATACACGTGAAACACAGACCCGTTTATATCCCGTGTACCAATGACTATACACCAACATTTACACACGCAACATACAACACAGAACACGAATGCACACAGGGGCGGGGCGCTTTGCCACATATACCCCCCCTTGTGCGCAGCACACATGGCCTCAACGGCCACCTCCCCCCTTAAATACCCAGCAGTCCAGGCCAAAGTCTCGGGCTGGGAAGGGAGGCTTCAGTGGGCCCATGGCTGGAAATGCTGTCAGCTCCCCTGCCGGTAGTGGCACGGCTGACAGCATGCTGGTCCCGTCCTGCAGCGAAAAAGCTGCGGGGGCAGGTGGTCCCCCGACCTCCCCCTTCTTCATAGCCGGCAGCTCCCTCCTGTGGGGCTCCGGCCACAAGAACTCCTGCAGCGAAACTGCTGCTGGGGAAAGTGGTCTCCAGACCTCATCCCCCTTCTTCGTGGCCGGCAGCTCCCCTTTCTGGGGCTCCGGCCACCGTACTCCCTGCGGAGGTACGGGCAGCAGAGGCAGCTCCAGCTCCTCTGCTCCAGGCGGTGGCGGAGGCAGAGGCAGCTCCAGCTCCTCTGCTCCTGGCGGTGGTGGAGGCAGAGGCAGCTCCAGCTCCTCTGCTCCTGGCGGTGGTGGAGGCAGAGGCAGCTCCAGCTCCTCTGCTCCTTGCGGTGGTGGTGGCGGAGGCAGAGGCAGCTCCTGCTCCTCTGCTCCATGCGGTGGTGGTGGTGGTGGCGGAGGCAGAGGCAGCTCCTGCTCCTCTGCTCCTGGCGGTGCTGGCTCCCTCTGCTGTGGCGGCTGGGCATGTGCGCGCCGTGCTGCCTTCAGCAGCATAGCGAGAGGCTGCTGGGGGACACCAGCATCCTGCCCTTCTCCCCCCCAAAAATTTTCAGGGGGTTGAGCCTGTAACCCCTCCCCTTCCGGCTCTTGGGGCTGAACCAGCAGGCATTTTCCCTCTGCTGGTGGCTTGGGTCCCAGGGCTGTGGAAGCCCCGACTTGCCTCCCTTTGGGCTGTGGACGCACCGACTCCTCCCTTTTGGGCTGTGGACGCACCGACTCCTCCCTTTTGGGCTGTGGACGCACCGACTCCTCCCTTTTGGGCTGTGGACGCACCGACTCCCCCCTCTTGGGCTGTGGACGTTCGGGCTCCCCCCACTCAGGCGTAGGACGTTCGGGCTCCTCCCACTCAGGCGTAGGACGTTCGGGCTCCTCCCACTCAGGCGTAGGACGTTCGGGCTCCTCCCACTCAGGCGTAGGACGTTCGGGCTCCTCCCACTCAGGCGTAGGACGTTCGGGCTCCTCCCACTCAGGCGTAGGACGTTCGGGCTCCTCCCACTCAGGCGTAGGACGTTCGGGCTCCTCCCACTCAGGCGTAGGACGTTCGGGCTCCTCCCACTCAGGCGTAGGACGTTCAGGCTCCTCCCGCTTGGGCTGTGGACGCTCAGGCTCCTCCCGCTTGGGCTGTGGACGCTCAGGCTCCTCCCATTTGGGCTGTGGACGCTCAGGCTCCTCCCATTTGGGCTGTGGAGGCAAAACCAGCAGGCATTCACCCTCTGCTGGTGGAGATGGGGACAGCAGGTACTCACCCTCTGCTGGTGGAGATGGGGACAGCAGGCATTCACCCTCTGCTGGTGGGCCTGCTACCTGGGCTGCTGTTCCTTTTATCGTTGCCTCCAGGTAGCTGAGGAGAAACTCCACACCTTCCTCCAAGGTGTTTGGGGTGTGTTCCTCCTGATAGGCCTCCCATCTCTCACAGTCCATCATCCACAGAGCCCGGACGACCATGGGCAGAGACTGGGCCTCCAGCCCAGCATTCTCCAGGAACCAGCCCCGCAGTTTGATGGCGTCTTCTGCCATTGCCTCTTTTTTTTTTTTTTTTTTTTCTAAACAAAACCCCTCCTGGTCTGACGCTTGGAGGCGCGGTTATCCCTCGATGACACCACGTGTCACAAAGACGGCCAGAGTGGGTGGCGTCAGACCAGACAGGAATTCAAAACAAAGACAGTGGTTGATGATGAGCTGAGTGCAATGGCTGCACTCAGCGTTTATTAACAAATAAAAGGGTTGAAAACAGCACAAAACACGGGACACGGCACTTGACGCCAAAATAAACAGACAGACAAAACGACTAAACACTTAACAAACGGTGCACGGAGACAAACAAACACGGTGAGTACAAAACACTTATAATTATGATTTAACACTATTTAGTTTCTCCTCTCTCTCTCACCCGTTCTCCTCTTCCGAACACCCAACCACCACTGAGTGAAAATGTGCATCTATATATACTGTTGTGCTGGGATTCAATTACTAATTAATTATTCACTTGAATCCCAGCACGTGAATTAATTACGTGAAACCCCGTGTTCACATATTATATTTTAAATGCACGTGCGTGATGTGCAATCCCGTGCCTAAATACAAATATACACTTTTTAAATACACGTGAAACACAGACCCGTTTATATCCCGTGTACCAATGACTATACACCAACATTTACACACGCAACATACAACACAGAACACGAATGCACACAGGGGCGGGGCGCTTTGCCACAATAGTGTAAGCAAGTTCTTGAGAGTAAGGCATGGAACTGCAGCCTCTTCATTACTCGCTGCAGTATATTCTGTTTGCCCATGTGAGACAGGGTGTGTTCTTCTTACATATCCTGGAAAGGTGATTTGTCTTCTCTGGGCCTGTTGCCTTAAAACTGTTTGATAATATAGTGTTATATATAGAAGTGATGGGTTCCTGTTAAATATAACAGTGTGTTTGGGTGTGAGGTGCATTTCACAGCAATACTACCTTTATTTTCCCTGGTCCACCCAGAAGCAGGTCTGAGCTGCTAGGCTCCTGTGTGTGGGGCTGCTGGAGCTGGGGAATGCTGGATAGTGCTGTTTTTTTAAAAATCTTTTGTTGGTTCAGTAAACTAAGTTCTCATTGTTGACTACGACTGTATAACAATGGCTGGGTATGATGTATGACCATATGTCTAAAACTCAAAGGTCTTGCAATTAAAGGAAAAGATTGCACTGAACTATCCAGGGGAATAAGTAAAATACTCTGGAGAAGGACTGCAATAAAATCCTATGAAACAAAATTGGCATGGCCCTCCAGAGACAGTCAGTATGTACTGTTTCTACTCCAAAATCTTTCCTGCAAAGCACTTTGTAAGAAATTAAAACAACATTATTTATAGCTATATAAACAATATCAACAATATGAAGTCTTAGATACAAAAGTACAGTTTTGGTAAATTACTTGAAATGGAACTGGCAGGGTACAAAGCAACCAAGATTAACTTGCATCTCTGGATTATGCTCAAAAAGGGAAAATATTTCCTACATAAAGCAAATGTTACTTTGTTGGAAAAGCAGTTTTTCAAAAACGCCATCTCTCCTCATCCTCCTTGGCAGTTCAGATACTCATTATTATGACCTATAACTAATACTATCATGTTAGGCCCTGATTGATACGACAAGGCAAAAATTCCACAAGGTCTCTCAGCAATCTCTACAAAGGGTAAATATGTATTTTCTTTTCATGTCTATACTTCTTTCCAGTGTTCTCTCCTTCCTAAATCTCTATTTTTAAACAGAATTAAACCAGAGCATAAGAATGACTTCAATATCCACTTCTACCGACCTGCAGTGAGTCAGGTGTCCAGACACCAATAATGCCAGATGAAATAACAGTACTGTATTTCCATTTGTTCTGTATGTACATAAACTTCAAATCTGCCGTTGTTTTTTTATTACAAAAGTGACTTACAAGTTATATAGAGCAGTGCCCTGAGACTTTGTGATTCACTGTATGCTGGCGAGCTGGCTTGCCATGTCCATTTAAAGCCTAGTTTTCATTATGGGAGCTGTACTTTCCTCTGCTATGGCCGGGATACAAATGATGGGACATATTACAACGTGAGGACCATTAATCTTTCTTGTTTAGTAAGGTAATAAAGACTTCATAACAATACATCAAGGGAGCAAAGCCTTTCTGGACACAATCAGAATCACTCTGTTCAATCAGACTCATTAATTACAGTTGCACAGTCTAGCCAAGGCTCCCAGTAATAGATTTCCTGTAACTCCCTGTCACAAAGACGGCCGGAGTGGGTGGCGTCAGACCAGAGCCAGGAAGTAACACACAGAGACTTGGGGTTTTGGTGAGGCTGAGCGCGTGATCGCGCTCAGCATTTAATAATTAACAGACAGAACAGAAAATAAAAGGTTTTAAACACAAAAACACAGGACACGGCACTATACGCCAAAATAAATAGACGAACAAAACGGACTAGACAGACAAACAAACACGGTGAGCAGATACTTATATTTACGTTCTTTTACTATTTTTGTTTCTCCTTCTCCACACTCGTTCTCCACTCACCGAACACCCAACTCCGAGTGACAGAAATGTGCATCTATATATACTGTTGTGCTGGGATTCAATTACTAATTAATTACTCACTTGAATCCCAGCACGTGAATTAGTTAAGTGTACTCCCGTGACCACACATTACATTTTACCAGCACGTGAAGTGATTTGTGCCCTCCTCGTGCCTAAATACAAATCTACATTTTTAAATACACGTGAAACACAGACCCGTTTATATCCCATGTACCAATGACTATACACCAACATTAACACACGCACGCAACATACAACACATAACACACAATTGCACACAGGGGCGGGGCACATTGCCACACTCCCAAACGCTGTAATGAACCTGGATCACCAATTCATATTAACAGGGGTTTCTTTTATTCAAGGTCTTACTAATGCGGCTGCAGTATGAACGGGTGATGGTCTTGTTCATTTCTTAATAGCAGGATGTTCTATTAATCTTGTTCTATTACATTTGCAGACGACACAAAAATAGGAGGAGTGGCAAACACTGTTGAAGCAGCAAAGGTCATTCAAAATGATCTAGACATCATTCAGAATTGGGCAGACACATGGCAAATGAAATTTAATAGAGAAAAGTGTAAAGTATTGCATGCGGGCAATAAAAATGTGCATTATAAATATCATATGGGAGATAGTGAAATTGAAGAAGGGAACTATGAAAAAGACCTAGGATTTTATGTTGACTCAGAAATGTCTTCATCTAGACAATGTGGGAAAGCTATAAAAAAGGCTAACAAGATGCTCGGATATATTGTGAGAAGTGTTGAATTTAAATCAAGGGAAGTAATGTTAAAACTTTACAATGCATTAGTAAGACCTCACCTAGAACCTACTGTGTTCAGTTCTGGTCACCTCGTTACAAAAAGGATATTGCTGCTCTAGAAAGAGTGCAAAGAAGAGCAACCAGAATTATCCCAGGTTTAAAAGGCATGTCGTATGCAGACAGGCTAAAATAATTGAATCTATTCAGTCTTGAACAAAGAAGACTACGCGGCGATCTGATTCAAACATTCAAAATCCTAAAAGGTATAGACAATGTCAACCCGGGGGACTTCTTTGACTTGAAAAAGAAAAAAGGACCAGGGGTCATAAATGGAGATTAGATAAAGGGGCATTCAGAACAGAAAATAGGAGGCACTTTTTTACACAGAGAATTGTGAGGGTCTGGAACCAACTCCCCAGTAATGTTGTTGAAGCTGACACCCTGGGATCCTTCAAGAAGCTGCTTGATGAGATTCTGGGATCAATAAGCTACTAACAACCAAACGAGCAAGATGGGCTGAATGGCCTCCTCTCGTTTGTAAACTTTCTTATGTTCTTATGTTCTTATGTTCTAATCCAAGTTCAATTGTTCCAGTATCTTGAAATAAAGACAGGGGTTAATTTTTAAACAAAAAAGTACCAGATCTTAGGAAGAGGGATAGCAATTTTTTTATAGGCCTAGTGTACTGCTCTTGATTTACAGCAGCTTCCACATATGCTTCAGGTTCTTTTCTGCTTGTGGATTTCGTTTCGTGCCTTACTTTTGGTGTTGGTAGCTGCATGCCGACCTTTCCCTAGCAGGTTTTAACATAATCTTCAGGTTTGAACAATAACAGTGGCATGATGACTAATCTGATGAACAGGATCAACAACACGGTTGTTGTTAAGAGCTCTAGTTTTTCAGCGGTTGTAATAAAACTAGTAATTTTCTTACTCCTAGATGTTGCATCCTTTGTTTAACCGGTCGGTTTAAACTGCCCTTCTATACCTGTACTGGTTCCATCAATTACCCAGTAATCTAGTTAACTGATAGCAATCCTAATGTCTATTCTTGATTTTGAAAAACAAAATGTTGATGCATCGATTACTGTCAGTAAATGTGTATGTGATAATCGATTAAGAAATGAGGTTGTGGATTGCGCCACTAGAGAGAACACATTGCCCAGGACTACAATCTCACAATTCACTGCAGAGATGAAGCATTTCTATATATATATATATAATATATATATATATATATATATATATATATATATATATATATATATATATATATATATATATATATATAGATAGATAGATAGATAAAAGAAAGGTAAGACAATGACTTATAAAATTTAAGACCCTTGCTCTTGCCTATCGCTCTATTCATCATACTGCCCCTACCCTCGTGTCTCCTTATATTCCCTCTTGCCCTCTCCGCTCATCCTCTACTGGACGACTTATGCCTACATTTTGCACTCTTTCCTCCCGCGCTCGCTCCTTCTTTATTTATAATTATTTTGTATATATTGTATATATGTGTTTGTTTTTGCATTTATATTGCCTGTATATACTTTTATATTTTGTTTAATTTTATGTAAGTTGCTTTTGAGAAAAGCATCTGCTGAATAATAATAATAATAATAATAATAATAATAATAATAATAATAATAATAATAATAATAATAATAATGATTTTCAGTTAGTTTGATTTCAACAGTTTCTATAGAACACTGTCAGATTGGTATTGATTGCTACTCAATCGTGTAGACAAGAGAAACCGAGGGGCTGCATTGTTTTGTGTTGAGTAATTAGCATGTTTTATTCCATTCAATTAATAACTTCACATTTCTTGGTTAATACCAGCATTGGCACACCCCTAGTAATTAAGCTGTTTGTTTGTAAGCAGGTACAGAATGTCTGGGAGCTCTGTCTGGTCAGGGCAGCGTGTATGTGTGTGTATCGTGGAAGGTGAATTGTTTCATGAGTATGAAACAGACTGACTGCCAGATTCTCATTTCCATTCCTGCAACAGGACTGCAAGGCAAATGTACTGGAAGCATCTCACTCCTATCTGAGTCACATCCACGAGCCCAGTGCTTCCCAACCCTGGTCCTGGGGACCCCATGTGGCGTCTGGTTTTCATTCCAACTGAGCTCGCAATTACTTAACTAAACCCTTCATTGAACTAATAATGTGCTTAATTAGACCATAAAGGAACAGCTGGGCCCAGTACCGGTGCAGCATGTTTGGCTGTTAAAATGACAAATGCTTAAATCAAACGGCCACGTTACCCACTAAACTGCACTATTAAAGCATGCTTTCACACACAGGAACACACAGCAACTGCTTGGAGGTAAACTTTTGTTCCGTCTTCTCAATGAATGAAAAGCCCCCTACCCTACCAATAAGAAACAGGTTCTAACAATTGCATACCAATGGCAGGTTGTTACAAGCCATCACTGGAAATGTCATTGTCAAGCCGTCAAGAACTGGACTTTAACAGAACAAATATAATTGTGGTCACTGCCTGTTGGGATCACTATTAGTAAAGTTCAAATAGTTAACCCTGTATGACATGAAACTCCAGGCAACTTGAAGGCAACTATTTAGGCAACATGTCGAATTTGACATTTTTGTGCAATTTTAACAAAGTTTATTTGCTTTGATGTTATTGCTTGAACTTATCATGCAGATGAAAAGTACTTAATAGTACATAGTTTTAAACAGTATAAGCAGGTGACTTGGTTTTAGCTGGCAGCTGAAACTTTGAGCAGCTGATGTTGTTTATCAATCTACTTCAGAACATTTTCTTTACCATCAAGATGTGAGAGTTTAAACATAAGCCTATTCATCAATGTGCTTTGTATGCTAGATTGAAGGGTTGCCTTATAGATGCCATCGATATTATCATTCAACTCTGAATGTTATCACAAGCCATCTTCATCGCAACAGTATCTTTGTATGCCTGAGATCTGAATATGAGTTCAATTGTGTATTAATGTAAATGTTTATCTTGCTATCCATCTTTATCTTTACCATTGCCCCTATGCTATGGGACAAACAGAAACCTGCCTTTCCAAAATAGCGTTAATTGACACTAGTTTAATGAGAGCAATTTATCCTTCAACACAAGTTTATGTATGCCATGTAAACTGAATCATTTTAGTTTAACAGTAAATTACCATTTTCTTCATTTTTTATTGTCTTTTATGTTTGCAATCACTCTGAGTGGTCCTTATTGCCATTACTCAAAGACTGTGTTTATAAAAACAAATGTGCTAAGTATGTGTTAAAGGTGCTTTGAGTATGAGTTCAGGAGCTGCTCTTCAGTTCATAACTTGATACTGTACCATTCAAAGTCAGCTCGAAACAAATACTTTAGTTTAGTTGTCTTCTTCAATATTGGTTGAAGGATTTGTTTAGGAATTAAATATAGGTATATCGATGTACTTTTTTTTCACATAATTGAACTATAATGTTTGCATTGTGACTGCTAAAACTAACCAAACATTGACAGTTTAGGAATGGCAGTCATCCTGGGTGAAATCGTAGCCATGCAGTGTCACACTGAGGTGAAAGAAGTGACTTCACAATGCAAGCCCTGATGTAAACCCTGGTGCAGTCAGGAATCGGCACTCTGCACTGGAGAGGAGGGGAAATATTTCAACAAGGTTAGGGTACGGAAATGTGTTCAAGAAAAAACTTCACTAAACCATTGTAGCGTCAGGGGTCATGATATCATTCTGTGCATGAAATTAACAGAATTGAAATATATAGATGGGGGGGGGGGGGGGGGGGGTGTCCTAAGCCATTCTCTGTGTCTACTTGGTTTCTGGTCACAAACTCCTCCACTGACAAAGAATGTTTAAAAAGAGTCTAGCTGGACAAGTGTTTTATTTTTATTATTATTATTGTTATTATTATTGTTTATTTCTTAGCAGACACCCTAATCCGGAGCGACTTACAATTGTTACAAGATATCACATTATACATTATTTCAAATTATGCAGATATCACATTATTTTTACATACAATTACCCATTTATACAGTTGGGTTTTTACTGGAGCAATAAAGTACCTTGCTCAAGGGTATAGTAGCAGTGTCACCCACCTGGGATTGAACCCACAGCCCTCCGGTCAAGAGTCCAGAGCCCTAACCACTACTCCATACTGCTGCTTTTTATCTTCCCCCTTGCTGAATTAATCATTTGGCGCCTGCAGTATCTTCCAGAGGGTACAAGCCAGACAGTTTTGAGTGCTTTGACACCTCGGACAGAGAACAGTCCATCTCATAAATCTAGCTGACAGGGGCTGAAACCACGGGCCAATTGAGAACACCCCATGTGGACTAGGATACAGACCCAAAATAAACAAACTAACCAATCACAGGGTTGAAGAGAGAATCACAAAAAGCAGCAGCGCCACTTTCAAACGACGCGCTTCCCGCACTAAGCAAGCTCCCCACAGGAGAAACAGGTTCCCAGTAGGAGAAACGGCGAGCTCCCCACACTAAGCAAGCTCCACACAGGAGAAACAGGTTCCCAGTAGGAGAAACGGCGAGCTCCCCACACTAAGCAAGCTCCACACAGGAGAAACAGGTTCCCAGTAGGAGAAACGGCGAGCTCCCCACACTAAGCAAGCTCCCCACAGGAGAAACAGGTTCCCAGTAGGAGAAACGGCGAGCTCCCCACACTAAACAAGCTCCCCACAGGAGAAACAGGTTCCCAGTAGGAGAAACGGCGAGCTCCCCACACTAAACAAGCTCCCCACAGGAGAAACAGGTTCCCAGTAGGAGAAACGGCGAGCTCCCCACACTAAACAAGCTCCCCACAGGAGAAACAGGTTCCCAGTAGGAGAAACGGCGAGCTCCCCACACTAAGCAAGCTCCACACAGGAGAAACAGGTTCCCAGTAGGAGAAACGGCGAGCTCCCCACACTAAGCAAGCTCCACACAGGAGAAACAGGTTCCCAGTAGGAGAAACGGCAAACTCCCCACACTAAGCAAGCTCCCCACAGGAGAAACAGGTTCCCAGTAGGAGAAACGGCGAGCTCCCCACACTAAGCAAGCTCCCCACAGGAGAAACAGGTTCCCAGTAGGCGAAACGGCGAGCTCCCCACACTAAGCAAGCTCCCCACAGGAGAAACAGGTTCCCAGTAGGAGAAACGGCAAACTCCCCACACTAGAAGTGTTCCACAAAAGGAACAGCGCTCCAGACAAGAGAAAGTAAGACACACACGAGAAAGAATGCTCCCGACATGAGACCTAAGGCTCCACACAGAGAAACAAGTCTCTGAACTTTGACAATATAGAGAAGTGCTTCTGAGGGGAAGTGGTGAGGTCTGAAATTAAATGAAAGCTAAACTGCTCTGAAGAAAGTTTCTGAAGTCATGTGAGAATAATTGCTCGAATTCACGGAAGGCAAGGAAGAACCAATGTTCTGAAGAATGGCTAAAATCATCTTTTGAAAAGAGCCGAAGCTCTTTGCCCCACAAGAGACTGAAACAGTAAACGGGACACTGCCTTGATCTGAAAGCAGGTCTTGGTTTCCACGTTGCTCCACGAAATGGACGGAAGCATAACCAGCAGCTGGGCCTAAGGTGATGCGCTAGCCGTACATAAGGATTTGCAACGAGAACACTTCTACGAACTACATAACTTTTCAACTGCAACGCATTATCTGAACTGAGTTACATCTGATCAACGGAACCATTTCCAGTTGGAAAACTGCCAACAAAGATAATGCTGCAAGACTTGGAAAACAACAAGCTGATCTCCATTTGAAAATAAATATTTGTTTATTGTGAGCTGACGCAACACAATGCGTACTTCAAGCAAAGTGCCATCTTTATTGGAACTTCAGATCCAGAGAGGGAAGCTGCAGTGTTCATCACCAAAGGTTGACTTCTTCTTTGTTGAAAATCGATAAGTATTCAGCATACTTTACTTTATGACTCGAGAAATTAACTGCAGTAAATGCTATCAAGTTAGTGGATAAACTGTTCTAGGAATAGAATATAACTTCCTGTTTTAGTGTGTAAGAAATGTATTTTGTTTGTTGAAATGTGCAACTCAAAGGAGTTACATCATAAATGCAGAGAATTTGATCATTGCCCCATTTCTGAGTTAATTTGAATATATAATCGATTGAGGTTGATAACATATTATTAGTTTGGTACATCACATCTAAACTAAATTAACACGGTAAAATTAATTTGCTAAATTAGGTACTGGAATGTTGGATTCTGTTCTGAATGGGAAGTTGAATTAATTCTCATGCATATTGATATGAATAACTACGAGAAACAGGTATTGAAAATACTAATGCAAAGTAGACACTTTGTGTGATCAGCCATAATTAATATTAGTATATTAACCATGTATGCTAATTATGTTATGGTCGTTGTAATTGTTTGACTATGAAAAACAGTGAACTGTATACTATTCACGCATCTATCTAACCGATAGCCTTTCCATTCTGTAATATTAGATTAGTTGTGCACCCCTTTTTATTCTTAAATAAACTATTGTTTTATATTTCTGACACGTTGTGTGAATGTCGGTTATTGTCAAGGGAATCCGAGTTCTACATGATCCAGAACTTAAATATGGTATGTCCCATTTCTTACATTTTGACATCCTTGAGAGGGTGACTAGAGACTAATTTATATTTAAATAAATTGTATACCTAATTCACTACACCATTAACTATCCTATTATTTTAAGCAATTTCAAATATGTCAGAATTGTTTATGGACTGAAACTTCACTGTAGCAGATCCTTCTTTGTAATTGTTTCATTTATATGTTGTTAGTCAGGATGAAGTGGCCACTGCCTGTCTGATGCAGATCAGAAATGGAGCCACTTCAGGAGCACACATGTGCTCACGGTGCTCCCCCACGGCATCAAGAAAGACATCAAAACAACTCTGATATCAACTTTGAATTTAAACTGTGAGTGTGGAATCAAAACCACTTTAACCATACATCAAACTTAATTACACCTGTCCCCCTAAATACATTCTGCAACGTAAGTGTTTACTGTCTTTATAAACTACTGTTCTATACAGTATATTAAGTTAATACAAAAATGCTGAAAAGGCTCGCACCCATATGAAAAATAAATTAATTGTTTAAAATAAAATGCAATGGATAAACTTTTTGGGGCCAATGTAAGGATATGTGCAAAGTGATTTGTGGCTGCAAAACACCCGTATTGCTGCCAAAAAAGTGTTTAGCTGGCGTAAAGTGGGACTTTAGCAGTCACAAAAAATGCGGCATATGTAAGAATGCTTTTCTCCTGCCGTTCTGCACCCGCTATCAAATTAGCACTGAGCCATCATTAATGCATTTAAATGATATTGAAATGTATTAAAATGAAGAAAAGAGCATGGACTTGGGCAGGGATCTGGAATACTAAGCGGGTACTAACATTATAATGAGATATAAGGATTTTGCCTTGCACTTGGGCAATTGATGACCCTCCAAAAATTTCCTCTGACAAGGTGCAGACCATTGTAGAAGTGAGTAATTAAGAGCTGTATAAAACCACACACCTTCAGAGATCTGTTGTTGGCCTCAGGATGGCTGCTGTGGTACACTGCCTGAGGCAGCGATGCTTGGCTCTTGTTGAGGACATGCAGGAAACCCTTCAGAGGAGAAGGGCAAGACGGAGAAGACCCTGCATATTCAAACCAGAGTAACTTTGTTTGGGATGGATTGTCCTCTCCGCTTGCCTCTCCAGCGGTGTCAGCTGTGATGTGGATGGCAGCCTCCTTCTGTTCCTGCTGCATGCCTGTGCTGTGTTGTGAGTTTCATTTTTGTTCACTCCCACAGGTCCTGCCACCTTTTCGTCACCTGGTTGACTGTCCTCCTGGTATAAGGTGACCAGACGTCCCGTTTTGGATGGGACAGTCCCACTTTTGGAACACTGGTCCCAGTGTCCCCAGAACCTTTCTTGGAACGTGCATTTCGTCCCGTTTTTCCCCAGAACATCGTCACACCGGTAACATGATATTTTATTTTCATGCAGGCTGCTGTGTTAATACCATTTCTAACGTATCACAGTGCAGTGATATTTGATGTGACTAAAAGGAAGATTGAACGACCACCAGCATTAAAAAGCAGCTGCACAGTGCCGTGCAAATCTGAAGAACTACTGAACAGTCAATGTTCATATTTGCAACCAATCACAGAGAATTGCAGGTGGGCTTACCCACTGACTGTTGCAAAAATGAAATGGCAGCAATCCTCGTCTGAATCATCACTCTAGCTGCGAGAAGAGGTTAGACTACTGTAGTCTAACAATAACGGCTCATACAGGTACAATTGTATTGTGTTGGAATTGTTCTCTTCATCCTTGATATTTGTATATCTGTATGCAAACGACTTGGCTTAATATGTAGCTATAGGTGACAATTGTGGAAATCAACACTGTCATGTCACATCACCATTAACAAGTTAACATGTTCCTCTCCATTTTTAGTGATGCCCATCAGCTTACAGCATTCGGAGAAACGTAAAGTGTTTGCCTACATGGATTACTACTTCAAAAGGAAATTCCTTTCTGCAATCATGGCAGCTTCTAAACAAAACCCAGAAAGGCTGATTAGTGGGCTTCATTTATTACACACAGTCAAAAGCTAGGATATTTAACACATTTCATCACCTTTAATAGTAATAGTTTAATAGTAGAAAGTGGCTGAAAAAAAATCCTAGTATCTATTAATCACGGCACACTAATGATCCAGGCAGAAAACTAGATTTGCAGCAGTAATCAGCAATAAAATAGAATCTCTGAATTTAATATTTTTGAATTGCTACTGTGTAATGTAATAACTATACTTGTTGTGTAGAAATGAAATTACAAAGACAATAAGATCATTTATTCACAAAAAAAGTTTTTGAAAGTAAAAGATTTCACTCTGAATATCACCATGAGTCTCTGCATTCACTTTCAATGTGATATTAGATCAAACATTGCCAAAGTGAAAATAAAAACCCTAGAGCTTCCCCATAGCTTGGAAGTTGAAAGTTAATCACAATATTTCCATACTGTCCCAGTTTAAAGACTTCAAAATGTGGTCACCTTATCCTTGTAACACCGACAGCATTGCCTTTCTCCACTATAGAGGACCATATGGTCTCTTTAGTAGCATAACTGATGTTGGCTGAGGCTTTTCCAAATAACTAAATTTCATGCTGAGTGACCTCAGCCGTAAGGACTCTCAGCTCCTCCTCAGGAAGTTTTTCTTTTCTTTTCTGTGTGCCAAGAGGACTTTGCTGCCCTTCCTCTGACATATTTTATTTGTTTGGTTTGATTTTCGTGCTCCAAAAATCTCATACAGTGCCTTCTGCTCTCTGTACTCCTAACTCACCTCACCTCTGGGCTGTAAGTGATTTTCCAAGTGAGCAAACTTTAGTGAAAAATGAAGTAGTGAAAGGGCCCAAGTCAGATTCACCGATATTATCTGGGGTGGATTTGAAACAAGACCACCTGAGCTGAAAGGTCAGTGTAGGAGTTCCTTCAAATTTTACAACCATATACTGCCAATAAAGTGGTCTGCAGACCCCTAGCACCCCTCATAGTTTCATTACCTAATCATAGCTTTTGTTGCGATGGTATTTATTCCTATGGCTTTTCGGTTCTGTGCACTCCCCTTGGATTTACAGACGTTTCAGTAGTTCACAGGAAGGGTTTCAACAATGACAGGTAATACATCACAACAATAAATGCACTTTCCAATCACTACAGCGAAACACAACAATAACCGTTTTCACCCCACAATATTTCCCACTCCCAGCATCCTCTGCTGCTAATTAGCATGTTGATGGGAGACCGGCTCAATATAATGCTGCTACTGTAAGTGTAAACCACTGGCAAATTGTACTTGAATAGATTTACAAAGTAACAATTAACAGTGCACCAGTAAGTCAAATCAAGTTATACATCCTACATCACCTATTTTATTTGAGCTTATCAAGTACCCAAACACTTCAAGAACAATATATCTTCTTTGATTTACTGAACATTCTTCTTTTCAAAACCATACCAGACAATATAGTTCCAGCTGCATTGGCTTGTACAAATTTGTTGTATTAATTAAAAGTTTAAATAAAAGTTTGAAAAAAGTGCTGCTTACATCAATTAAAAAAAGCAAAAAACAATAAACTGAACAATACATCGTGAAATAACCAGTTAACAAAACATCTTAATGTTGCATATGATGCAGTATGATTGCATTAAACTTCAAGCTCTACATCTGTACAATGATATATTCATTTTGTTTTTGAGCAACAGTGAACACAATGACTAGCTCGGCTTATCACCCAGTGGGGGGACTGGAGTGGTAAGGACATTTTATAGATCCTTAAAAAATGTGCAGAACCAATGTAAATTAATACACTATATTCATTTACATTACACAGATAAACAGTCACCTACAAACCTTTAGCATAATGAGCAGTGCTGTCTGTCATGCCTAGTACCCTGGGATTACAGAAGTAAACAAACAAAACACTTTGTTCAAACATTTGTGTGCCTTCACTTATTTTAGTGTTACCAAATGTCTTCTAATTGAGTGTTTTATAGTTATGGATTACCAGACAAATCGCTTCAATGAATGTACTGCTGTTGCACAATGGGCCTTGCTTGTCTGTTGGTGTGTCTTATCTGTCTGCCTGCCTGCCTCCACAGTCCTCTCAATATCTCTGTCTCCTTTCCTCTTGAATCATACAAGATGAATGCTATTAAACTCAGGTGTTTTAGAAATGCCATAAGGGCACTGCTGTGCATGAAAAACATATTGATCCAGAATTCTTTTTTTGCTTCTTTATTTATTTCTGGCTTATTATTGTTCATCCAGCTGTAGGAAAGAACATCAACAAATAAAAATTAATTGTGTCTGACATTTTATTGCCTTGTTTGTGTAGTAGTGTCAGTGATTTATGTATTTATTTCTGTGATATATATATAAACTATAATCCAGACGGCTAAGCCATTTACCGGTTCAACCAAAACCACATGTTATACACAGTACTCATGTCACCAGTCGTCAAAGCACGAGACTGCTTAATCTAATATGTTATTTATAGTAAACTTTTGGTTTACTAGTAGCCAACTACGCCACCTGGTGATGGTCAGGCACCAGGACCTGGATTTTAAACAAGTGAACACAGGTTCGTTTGTAAATGTAACTAGTTGGGAACCACCACAAAACGCTAACCACACCAAGAGGCAGACACAAATTACACGGTATAAAACGGTTTATTAAAACACCACAATAAACCAATAAGTAAAAATCACAAAATAAAAACCCAAAACATAACACCCACATCAATAGCTAGGGCGTAAAGTAACAAAATAAAAAACCCCACTACAGTGACTAGGGAGCAAAGTAACAAAATAAAATTAATAAAGCCCTCCAGTAATAACTAAAGAGCTATCGCTTCAATTTGCTCAATCTCCACTCGAGTCTTCCGGGGCAGGTAAACAGCGTCTTCCCAGCTCCACAAAATCCCTGTCTTCCGTACCACAACCAGGACAGTCCCCCATTAACATGTGCCCTCTCCTGGAGAAAAGAGAAGGAAAGAAAACACAGCAGCAATAATCTATTCCAACAGCGCTTAGTTCTCAATCGCACCTTGCTAGGTAGAGTGAAACAATGACAATATAAAGGAGGTCAAATAAAACCAAGACATATCTAAAATCCCACAACAAATAGAAGCACCTCCAATCAGAATCAATACAAATAGGAAGAAGGGTACACCAGGGTCCACTGTAACAACTAAAGTTGCTGACAATTATAAAATCACACCGCAATTTCCATCACCCAATGATTTGCTTAATACACCCAGTAATCTAGGTAGCAGACACAATCCAATGCAGCCTCAAACCATAATCCCAGTTCCAGTTCCAGCTCCAGTTCCGGTACTCCAGTATTCCAGTACTTCAATCAGCAATCCCAAGGTGCACCAGAATTCTCCTCCCCAGTTCTCATCCTCTGTATCCTGACATCTGTCTCCTGGTGCGTCTCCTTCTGTATCCTGGTGTGTCTGTTTCTGTATCCTGGGGTGTCTCCTTCTGTATCCTGGGGTGTCTCCTTCTGTATCCTGGGGTGTCTCCTTCTGTATCCTGGGGTGTCTGTCCGTTCTATTCATGCTGTGCTGCTTATAAACCCAGTTGGCCACTCCTATTCCTGCTCAAAACCAATCAGACACCCCCAATATCTAATTGGCACTAGCACTAGCCCAAAAACTACATTTCCCAAAATCTAACAGGAAATGTCTATATAAGGCGCAGGTTGATGACGTCACACTCCTGCTTCTCCTCAGTCACAGTGCTCCGTGTAATACAAACAAAAAAACGAGGTGAGTAACTTAACTTACAAAAAATAAATAAACGTGCTTCATAACAAAGTAATAAAGTGTTCTCACAACAAAAACAAAAGTTAAATATGTGATAAACCAATAATATAATAATAATAATAAAAAAACGTTATTTAAAAATACAAACAATACAAAATGAGAGACTGGGCTGGAAACGCTAAATTGTCATTCTGTGACACTCACACATGGACTGCTCGGACACAGTGTACAGCGTCCCGTGTCCTACTCAGCAGCCTTGAGCAGACTGACTGCTGCCTTTTTATATTAGTCAGCTGGCTTTAATTTACAATAATGTCACCTGAAAATAATTAACAAATAACAAAACAATTAACAAATACACGTGTTTGGCAGGGAGGATTTTTAATCCCATCCCTACTGTGCTATATATATATATATATATATATATATATATATATATATATATATATATATATATATATATATATATAATGTAATATAGCGGGTTGTGAGAGACGGCAGGGAGGGGGTTAAAACCTCCCTGCAAGAAAAAAAACAAGTGGGAATGCACCTTTTTGTTTGATTTGTATTGCTTTATTGTTTCATTTAATTTGCTTATTGTTTAGTTTAATTGTCTGAGTATTAATTATCATCCTCACCTGGGCTATTAGGGAATTAGACTCAGGTGCGGGAGTTTAAAAGGAGAGCAGGCAGTCTGCTCGGGGGGGCTGAGTGGAAGGAGGCAGAGAGGTGCGCTGTCTCCGAGTAGCCATTCGAGAGAGAAAAGTAAGTGCGGTGTTAAACCTGGGTTTTGTGAAGACGGGAAAACAGCTCAGCTGTCCCGTGTTAGGAAGGGTTCCTGAAAGTTGAGTTAGCCCTCCAAGAGGAGCTAGGTGTTTGTTTTGCTTTGTATTTGTTTTGTTTGAAAAATCCACTTCTGTGTGCTGGGTTGTATTTTTCAAGCGCGTTTGCGCTATTTTTTTTAATAAACACAAACAAAACAAATACAAAGCAAAAGCAAATAATAGTTTGGGATTGGCAATCTGTTGGGGTAGGACAGAATACCAAACACTAATTCTTAAAACTAACTTACATTACAAGTCTTTGGATGCACATAATTTGGGACAGTATCTTTTCAGTAACAAATGTATTTGCTTTCTATTTGGCAAAGTTATTATAAATAAGTCTGCCCAGTTTATCATGTTACCATTTACTTCCCATCTCAACATAATTGCGTGCCATTTAAAATGTTTATAACATTGATAACATTAACTTCAAGATCAAACTATAATAACTAACAATTATAAACTTTTTATTAAAGACAACATAAAACGGACCCAATGGGACTGGAGAAATAATGCACAGGATAACCTGGAAGTACTCTGTCAAACACAGAAAACAATTCAGACTGCTGCTATTAATAAAATGCAGCCGTGTCGAATATCAGAGTGGAAACCCAATCAATCGAAATAATGCATGCGTACCTGTGGACGATAATTATGAAACTACATCCAGACTGTAAACTTTGAGCTACTAAACAAAATTGAAATATTGATCTCATGCCCTGTAGATGATTTGATTATACAAGACTTGAAACTCTCCAACTCAATTAGAACAAAAGTTATTTATGAAAAGTTGTTCAAGGTTCCATTTTTGTTGACCTCATATCTCCGAAACAAAAAATGGTGCAAGCAACTGTTAAAATCACAGTGCGTTCTGAATATGAGAATGCATTTTAACTTAATGATTGGTATGTGTCTCATGGTCTTATGCTAGACTGTAACAGCAAATCAAAAATCATGCGCTAGCAACGGCTGCAGTTGGCTAAGCCTCCCTGACTCATGCTTGTGTTGAAAATAATTTCATTTAACATGGCTTCTGTCTTGTTCCCTTTTGTTCAGATCAAAGTGTATATCTCTTCCAATGCATTTCAATTTCATTTCAAGCTTGCTGTGTTTCTTACTCACTTTGAAATAATGGAAGGTCATTATCTGCAAATCCTGTGCAGGCTTTTAGGAAAGCAGGGATTCAAATTCCATTGTGCAAAGGCATGCATCCAAGTGCAATCCGAACTGTGCAGGAGCTGTGATTGCACTGATCAAGAAGGACAGAGAGTCACTGGTGTGTCCTGTAGCAGCTGTGTAAATCTGCACAACCACGAAGAACACCAGAGACTGCTTTGAGAGAGAGGGCACAATGTGGGAGAGTCATGAGGCAGACCGGTATCTGTGAATACTGGATTCATTGAAGAATTAAGATTCCTTAATTAAGCAGCTTGACAGCTGTTCTGATTCTCATTTGTAGTTATTATGTTAGAGCTCTTGTTTTGGCTAATCCAGTTCAATAGTATGCCGTATGTATTACATAAAGTGACACCAATAGTTACTCAGTCAACCCAAGTTAATAGAAGTACATTCTAAAGTAGGTTTTATTTGTAGCTGTAACTGTCAAGAAGTATGTCAGTAATATAAATCCCTATCCACAAAATGAGGGCTCTCTGTATGACCACAACGTGTATCAACATCATGTACAAAGCAACATAGAAAGTGAAATGACAATACAAAGTTTCCTGAAAGACTGTTCTGAAAATAGAGTGACATATCTATGAATAGATGTACTTGCACCTTCATATGTCCCTATATTGTGTTACTCTTAATAACTTATGCCTAAAGAATGTGTACACCAAGTTCATCAAAATGACATAAGCAGTTCTCAAGATACATGTTAAAATGTTAGTGTGACTGTAACAGGGGAGATCTGGACTGACTGTCTGGCACATTCATATTACTGCAGGTAGAGGGCAGCAGTCTCATGGGATCCGCCTGTCGGTCATGGCGATGACACGGAGAGGTGGGGAAGAGGGTGTGTGTGCTTTCCCTCTCTCTGAGTGGCTGAGGGGCGGGCCTTGGGAGACTGCTCGGCCCATAAGAACTGGCTTGGTTATGCGCTCGGGTGGCCGTGTTGGGGGAAATACAGTGTTGCTGGCAGAAAAGGCCAGCGTGAAACAAGGAGCAGGCGAGCCCGGCTGAGGGGCAGCCATTCATAAAAACCCAAAACTTATTTGCACAGAGCAATATAAATAGACACGTACCTGAGGGGACGTGTGTAGAAGTACGGGGAACCCTGGCCAACCCCGGCATATAGGCATAGCCGAGTGTAGGACGGAGACCCGTGCTGACCGGCTTAGCGGCAGTGGGGGCACTGCATAAGCAGCACTTTTGTTTGTAGTTTTATTACTGTGTTTTATTTTCCCTTTTTCTTTCGCCTTCTGTTTTCATTATTATTTTTGAGCACTTGAAGGTGCACGGACTGGGATACCTGTGTTGGTAACCCCGTGGTTCTGGTTTACTGTCGGCAGTATCCAGACCACGGACAACAGCGCCCTCTGCGGGCTAAACTAAATAAAATAATAAATAAGGAAAATAAATAAATCTGGGCACCTGTGCGGTGGTTACAAATAAAACCTTCTGTCTCCTGTGTCAGTAAATACCCCCACCCTTCCACAGTGACATACAGGCAGACAGGTGGGTGTACAGACAAGCAGAAGCCCCCGTATATCCCCAGCATCTAGTACTCTATGCTAAACAGTGGCAAGTCTCAACACAATTTAATAACAGTTTTCCAGATATATGAAACATGTAAAGTGTGCCTGTGGTGGGGTGCCCCGCCCATGTGCGTATTTTGTGTTTTATATTGTATGTGGTGTGTATATATTGGTGCACGGGGAATAAATTGGACTGTGTGTCAGGAGTGATTTAAAATATATACAGTTGTAGTCAAAAGGTTACATACCCCAATAGAATTTTATAATATCTAGATATTTCTCGAAAACAAATAATTTTAGTAAAAATCTTTTGTAGCAGAAGTTTTGCTTTTGTGGATGAGGAAAAAAAGTTACAAGAAATAGATGTCTACAATTATTTATTTCAGCATTTTTTATTTTTTTTTGCAAAACTCCTAAAATGCTAATTCAAAAGTATTCATACCCTTTGATGTATTCATACCCTGTTAATAACAGTCAGAGATTGAGTACCGAGTATTGCATGGTGAAGGCCTCAATGGTCGCAGGCCAAGGAAAAAGCCACTCTTAGGTGGCAATATCCTTCCATAGGGCTGTTTTTCCTATAATGGCACAGGAAATTTAGTTCCAATACATGGTAAAATGGATTCCACAGCATACCAAAGGATATTGGCCAATCATCTGAAACCCACTGGTACAAAACTTGGTTTAAAGCGCAACTGGACGTTCCAACACGACAACGATCCAAAGCACACATCAAAATCTACTTCAGAATGGTTAAAGAAGAATAAAATCAAGGTTTTGGAATGGCCTAGTCAAAGTCCCGATCTAAATCTGACTGAGAATCTTTGGTATGAGTTGAAAAAATTGTTTAAAAGAGGTTCTCATTGCTAAAGGTGCCTCAAATAGCTATTAACTCCTTGTCAGGGTATGAATACTTTTGAATTAGCATTTTTGGAGCTTTGCGAAAATTGCTGAAATAAATCATTGCAGGCATCTATTTCTTGTAACTTTTTTTTCCATCATCCACAAAAGTAAAACTTGTGCTAAAAAGATTTTTCCTATAATTCTTTGTTTTCGAGAAATTTCTAGAAATTATAAATTTCCATTGGGGTATGTAAACTTTGGACTACAACTGTATGTGTATTTAGGCACGAGGATTGCACAAATGAGTTCACATGCCGGGATTCAAGTGAATGATTAATTAGTAACTGAATCCCGGCACAGCTGTGTATATAGATGCACGAATCACTCACTCTGGGTTGGGTGTTCAGAGTGGAGAACGGGAGAGAGGAGGAGAAACAAATATACAATTTAGGTTTGTTTGTTTCTTTTGGCCAACGTGCCTTTTGTTTTGTAAAGTGTTTTGTTTGTTTAAACCTTTTATTTATAATAAATCAGAGTCCTGACTGTCTACTTCCTGGCCTGACATCACCACCAGCCAGCCTGTTAACAGTGCCATACGTACAAACATCATCTTCCACAATCTCCCCGTTGCGGGGGACTTCATCCCCTGCAGGGGATAGATAAGAAGTCTCACCTGCTACAGTACCTGCAGTGTACTAGCTTTTCTTAACCATTGTGAAAGCTGTACTAAACTGAATTGACAGAAATGACTTTGTACATTTGAAATACATTGAGATTTATAATAATCTAAACTATGAGTAATCAAGCAAAAACAAATGTTGGGAGTGAGCAGTAACACAGTACCATCCAGCCTGTCTCTCTTTGAGACTGCCAGCAAGGGGGCTCGGTTCCAAATGGGCCCAATTGTGTGGTGGTTTTATATCTAGGACTACTGTGCACACTGAGGACTTATTTTCACTTCTGACCTAAACTGGATTTGAATCCTCCAGAGATGAAAGGATGATGCATTAATCCACTGCACTACTTAGTCTCCAACCACATGTTTTATTTAGAGAGAATTTGTTTTTGAAAAGTTAATCCCAATATATCCAATTATCCCAATTACACATAATCATTTTAAAATGATTTAAGTACAGACATCACCATACTTTTGTTTTGGCCTGTTCCAGGACACATTAAGCACTGTCCCAATTGTATAGCAAGCAGATGATGGATTGGGGTAATAATGATCTTCAAATCATTAAATGTCTCCCAAGAGGTTGTTTGGTGACACTTTACAATATGTACAATATATGGCCAATCATGTGGGTCTTGGTTGTAATAATAGTAATGGTTTTAACATTATATGGGGAGTACTTCATAAATTGAGGATTTCTTTCATTGAATTAAATAAGAAATCATACTTGGGTTCCCATGAAATTGCTATGATTTATTAGCACGGGCAACCTGAACACGTCTCAGAGATACAGATCATTATCAGACCTGTGGCTTTGGTAGGAGGATGGTTGATGGGACCACAAAATATTTGGTATCTTTTTCTTTTCTTTCTCTTTTGTCTTCTATTTATAATCATCTCCAGAATGCAGTGTGAATCAGTTATATTTTGAAAAAATGTTTTTCATACAAAAATGTTTTTCATACAAAAACCTTTTCTTATTTGGCATAGAGATGGTATAAAAACTCTTGATTTCTCTAAAATATGACTGGGAGTCAGTCTCTTCTCTCTTGGGTGCAAGTCTGTCAGTCTCTTCTCTCTTCTTCTGTCTGTGCCTGACCTGGGCTGATACAATTCAAGGTTGTGCACTGATTCAACTAATCCAAGGTTAAACTGTTAAGAACGTGGACTTGGACTCAACCTCTGACAGATGTGAACAGGGCCCTGCACCTTTCATTTGTAAGCTGTGGTCTTGTCCCAGTTTAGCTTCATTTTGGGCGGTTTGTGTAACTGTATCCCAGTTATTATCATTATTATTTGTTTATTTAGCAGACGCCTCTATCCAAGGCAACTTACAGAGACTAGGGTGTGTGAACTATGCGTCAGCTGCAGATCCACTTAAAATTACGTCTCACCCGAAAGACGGAGCGCAAGGAGGTGAAGTGACTTGCTCAGGGTCACACAATGAGTCAATGGCTGAGCCGGGATTTGAACCGGGGACCTCCTGGTTACAAGCCCTTTCCTTTAACCACTGGACCACACAGCCTCCTTATTACACAGCCTCCACACAGCCTCCTTATTAATTAATTATTTATATAATTTGTGTGTGTGTGTGTGTTGTTTTGTTCTGATCATCCTGTCTGTCTCATAGCCTTGTTTTACTTTTGTATATATATTGTGGGCGTGAGGGTGCACACAGACCAAGCAGACAATAGTTTCCAATCCAAGTTGGTTTATTAAACTTCACAAAAACACAACAAATAAACTTGCTCGCTTACTTCACAACAGAAAATACCATCCTAGTTGTGAGATGCAAGGTAAAGAAAATAAACAGTTCAAACAGGATTTGTATAACCAAAGAAAAAAACAACCAAAATGTAAACTAACTGGACAGTTCCCCACATCCAGTTAAATTACTTGGTTCCAGGATTTTACCAGGTTGGTTGTTGGCTTCAGCTTGTCTCCAGCTTGTAAAAAAACCACCGGCATCTTTTTCCCCGTAGCTGTATTCCCTTCCAACAGCGAAAGGAAAGAAAGTGTTAATTGCAAAGGCAGTTCTTTTAGCTCACCCGAAAGACGGAGCTGGCTACAGTCAGGGAACCCCCGGGTCGCGCCTCACTCTCTTCCATGTCAGGTTGTCTGAAAAAAAAACAATCCCGGTCCTTCCAGGGTTTTAAAAGGTTAATATGATATATTTGATGAGGCTTACGCCTCCCGGGCTGATGCACCTTGTAATTAACTGGGCCCACCTTTTCTACAATTTCTACCGGCCCCCTCCATTGTGCCAGAAACTTATGGGGATCGGACGGGACGAGCACCAATACCTTGTCGCCCACCTGAAATTCACGAGCGCGAGCTCCTTTGTTATATTGACGCTGTTGTGCTCCCTGCACTTCCTGGAGATTGCTGGACACCAGGTCTGCCATCTCCGCTAGCCTACCCCGCAGTAAGGTTATATATTCAGGAACCGCTTGTCCCTTAGTTGGCTCCGCCTCCCATGCCTCACGTAGCACATCCAGAAGTCCTCTGGGTTGTCGCCCAAACACAAGCTCGAATGGGCTGAACCCAGTGGACGCCTGTGGAACTTCGCGATAGGCAAACATGAGGTAAGGTAGAAAGACATCCCATTCCCGCGGTTGGCTAACAGTGACCCTACGTAACATCTGCTTCTACGTTTGGTTAAAACGTTCCACCAACCCATCAGTTTTGCGGGTGGTAAACGGAAGTGCGTAAAGTTTTAACCTTCAGGAGGGCACAGAGCTTTTTAAACACCAGAGACATAAAAGGGGTGCCCTGGTCGGTCAGGACCTCCTTGGGTAACCCCACCCTACAAAAAATATGTAGCAAGGACTGTGCTATAACTTTGGCCGAGGTGTTCCGTAACGGTACCACCTCGGGGTAGCGGGTGGCATAGTCTACCATGACCAACACATGCTGAAAACCAGATCTATCCCAATCCTCTCAAATGGGACCTCTATGATTGGCATGGGGATTAATGGGGCTTTAGGCGGTTTCTTGCTGGTCACCCGCTGACACTCGGGGCACGCTTCGCAAAAGTCAGCCACATCACGCCACACCCCTAACCAGTAAAACCTGTGCAGAATCCTAGCCCTCGTTTTATCTGTTCCCAAATGTCCCCCAAGTAAGTGTACATGTGCCAGGTTTAATACCGTTTTCCGCTGTGTGCGTGGTACTAATAATTGGTGGGTGTGTTCCCCTGGAATGGACCCTCGTATTACCCAATATAATAACCCCTTATTTAGTAAAAAATGGGGAGTAGGCCTCTCCCCAGCATCTCTCCAGTACTCCTCATCCGCCACCACTGCCTGCTCAAAAGCTATTTTTAGATTTTGGTCCCCCACTTGGGCTTGTTTAAAGTTTTCCCTATCCAACTCAATGGCCTGCTGGAAAAAATCTTCTGGTTCGATTGGCTCTGGCAAGACGGAGGGCGGCTGAGGATTACTGGCCTGGGGTGGTGTGTTTGTGTATTTCTGTTTGGCTAGATATTTTCTCCCGTCCTTCCCTTTCTGAGACCTAGTTTTCTTTTCGCCAGCAGGCGGCGTTATAACCTCGTTATGGAAAGGAAAAAGCTCCCTCTCTGGTTCAGGATTCTGAAGTGAGGTGGACGGTTGGAGCTCCTCCCCCTGCCCCAGTAACCCTGCTCCTACCCTAACCAACTGTAAAAACTGCGGACAGTTTTTTCCTATAATCATTGCAACTGGTAGGCTAGGAACTACGCCAACTTTCACTAAAAATTGTTGGCTGCTATCTCTACCCCAATTACTACTGTGGGGTAAGGCTTAATGTCACCATGGATACATTGGATATACACATCCTTACTCTCCTGCGTATACCTCTCCAAGGGTACTAGGTCCCTTGTGACTAATGTCTCTGAACTACCAGAGTCTATCAATGCAACCGCATCTTGACCCTCCACCCTCACTGAAACAATAAAGGGATCAGTACTCACCGGGCTGGTTTGGAGACAGGGGACGCTCTGGCTGTGACTGACGTCCATCCTTTCCGGAGATTTCTTCCTGCAATGTCTGGCGATATGTCCAGTAGTGCCGCATCTAAAGCACCTGATGGCTTCCCTGTAATCCGAGGTAGCAACAGGGGGACCCTGCTCTCCCGGATAGTTCCTTTGGTGTCCCTGTGGCTCTCTCCGGAGATCACCTCGGGGTGACTCGTTCGGGATTAGGTTGGAGGGCTGCTTGGGTGCCCTGGTCACTCTTTTCTCTTGGACTGGCTGATCCGGCTGTACCAAAGCCCGCGCTGCTGTATAGCGTTCCAATGCGGCCATGGTGGCATCCAAAGTACTGGGGTCTGCTTCCCCCACTCGTTCCCTTGCTGCAGCGGGAAGGCTCCGGACAAACTTATCCATCACCAGTAACTCAACCACTCGTCCCGCTAAGTTGAGTTCTGGGTGAAGCCACTTCTTCGCCAGGTGTAGGAGGTCAAACAACTGGGAGCGACCGGGACGCCCAGGGTCGTAATGCCACTCATAAAACCGCCGGGCTCGGACCACCGTGGTCACCCCCAGTCTGGCCAAGATCTCTGTCTTTAGCTTGGGATAGTCGCAAGCGGCCTCTCGGTCCAGATTGAAATAGGCTTTCTGCGCCTCCCCACAGAGGAACGGAGCTAGGATGGTTGCCCATTCCGCTTTTGGCCAGCTCTCTCGTTCAGCGGTACGCTCAAAGACCCTCAGGTAGCTTTCCATATCATCTTCTGGTGTCATTTTAGTTAGCACCTGGTTGGGTCCAGTAGGTCGATGAGACCCTATTGACTTCAGAATAATGTCCTGGAATTGAAGCTGCTGTTGCTGCATGGCCGCTAACAAATGCTGTACAGTAGTGGCTAGTTCCCCTGGCCCTACTACCACGGGGCCGACTGCTCCCTCTGTCCCCTGGATGTCTTCCCTGACATTGGGGTTAATGGGAAACATGCTGGCTGGCTGGCTTGATTCTCTGTGTGACCGGCCCCACTTCTGGTACCACTTGTGGGCGTGTGGGTGCACAGACCAAGCAGACAATAGTTTCCAATCCAAGTTGGTTTATTAAACTTCACAAAAACACAACAAATAAACTTGCTCGCTTACTTCACAACAGAAAATACCATCCTAGTTGTGAGATGCAAGGTAAAGAAAATAAACAGTTCAAACAGGATTTGTATAACCAAAGAAAAAAACAACCAAAATGTAAACTAACTGGACAGTTCCCCACATCCAGTTAAATTACTTGGTTCCAGGATTTTACCAGGTTGGTTGTTGGCTTCAGCTTGTCTCCAGCTTGTAAAAAAACCACCGGCATCTATTTCCCCGTTGCTGTATTCCCTTCCAACAGCGAAAGGAAAGAAAGTGTTAATTGCAAAGGCAGTTCTTTTAGCTTCTGTTTTATATTGACGGTCCGTCTATGTTGTGGATAACCTCACGCTGCTCCCTGGTTAGAAGCCAACTTGACTGGCTGTGAAGGCTTTCTTTTAAAGGGTGCTGCATCATCTGGTAATGGGACGGTTACAGGCTACAGGTGCGGGCAATTTATGCTAATAAAAATCAACCAAGATACATCCTTGGTCCCCTACCTAACCACACCTGCAGCCTGTTTACCTGTTAACTCCTGGACGTCATGGCAGGCAAGTATGCTGACCACAGGTCTATCATTGTATTATCTGCCACACCTGTGGGCTTGTTCCTAGCCTGCCATGAACGCCTCCTGCTGGTGAATCTGTGAGCTGGCTCACAATATATATATATATATATATATATATATATATATATATATATATATATATATATATATATATAATATTTTGACCTTTTTTGTGTCTTCAAGTAAAAGGAAAGCCAATAAACAGAAAAGCATACCACATTTTTTAAAAGACTGTGCTAACTTTGTAATGCCAAAAATGAGAACCTTGTACACTCGTGGATGTTAGTACTCAAAGCATTTTTTATCATATAAACTTTCTTTGGATCCACCTCTAGTAGCACCATGGAAAAGACCCCTATACTGGTTTGGTGGTTGGCAGGAAGCTGCAGTGTTCTGCTCTGTTATTGCAGAGGCTGCAGATCAGTGCACTAAAACAACATTACTGAATGCATTATGTCAATACAGTCACTGTGAGAAAATATGCCCTTAAATGCACAAACATTGTCAAGTGCTCCCATAGTCTTACTCTATCACCGGGCTGTCAGCACTCTCCCAATTAGAGTGGAAGAAAGACAGGTCCATTTCCTAATTAATGCCCACTGTTGCACCAGTGATGATACTTCACTATTTTTATTATGGATATTATTCGCCTCTCAAACACAATAACAATGCAATTAGAATCATACATGTGTTCTTATTATAGCATTAAATGTGACACAGCCTGTCACAAGGCTGAGCTTTGTTGTGTTTCTGAAAGTGAGACTTTTTTTTCCTTTGACTTGGTAACTCTAAAAGGAAATCTTTCCGTTCAGTCAATTACATTTCAGATTGTGAAGCAGGCAACTTTAAAGGATATGCAACACAAATACATATATTTCATACATTGCATATGTACTGGTATTCAAAATCAGTATTTTTATATCAGCATTCAGTGTATTTCACTAACTGTTTGTTTTGCACACACCCCTTTTAAATTAATAGGGTCTTTTGAACTAATCTACCTTAATTAAAATAGGACCTTCGCTTTACATATTTTTACAGACAGAAATACACATGGACTTAGGTGTTAGATTTTCATAAGATAGGTACCGCGTGGTGTGTGATTGGTACCGTGTGGTGTGCAGGGTAAGTCCAGCATTCACGCTGACAGTCTTCAATGGGGATTCCAGAGAGAGCATCGTGTTGTCTTTGGGGGCGCATGCGGATAATCTGACATCCGATAATCTTGAATTCCTGGTTGTAAAGAGGCAATCTTACAAGGGGCATAGGGTAAAGAGGCATAGGGCAGCAGTGTGGAGTAGTGGTTAGGGCTCTGACCGGAGGGTTGTGGGTTCAATCCCCAGTGGGGGACACTGCTGCTGTACCCTTGAGCAAGGTACTTTACCTAGATTGCTCCAGTAAAAACCCAACTGTATAAATGGGTCATTGTATGTAAAAAAAAAAAAATAATAATAATGTAATTGTATGTAAAAATAATGTGTTATATTGTAAGTCACCCTGGATAAGGGCGTCTGCTAATAAATAAATAAATAATAATAATAATAATCTGGTTGTGGGATTGGAAGATGCCCACAGATCTTAAGCTTTTATTAGCTGAAAACTAGAATCAGTCATTATTGGGTTAACCAAATAACCGATACAGAAACAGACTTTAACTGCATCATTCCTCTCCGCATGATCTCAGCAGTGACAGCAGGGGTCAGTTCTTGAGCCATGCAGAGGAAACAGTGGTACCCTGTTATGGATGTGCATACACTTACTGGTGAGAGAAGGTATTCATTTAGATGAATAACAAATATTGATGGGATTTTTTAGAAGATAATAGGAACTGTTCCAATATACCAGATCATTGTACAGCTGTACTGCCAATACAATTAAAGGAGTTACTAAACTTATTGAACTGTATTATTGTATACCTGTGTGGCAAAGTGGCTGCTGATCAGAAACAGGTGCAGAGGTGATGCAGTACAGAAATAATCACACAATGAAAACTATAATCCGGTTTGGAAAAAGGGTTTTCTTTTATTTGTAAATCTCCTGGTCTGGCGACCAAACAATAATCCTCCGGCAATACACACCAATGTGTAAAGCACGGAAGGAAATGATAATAATGGTTTGCAGACCAAATAATAATACATGTGGTGGGTGATAACAATTGAACAGTGACTGTGGTGTTGTTGTTCCGGGTAGTGCTGGCCCAAGGCAACAGTTCCGGAGACGTGTTAGCCGTCTAGTGAATTTACAAAACAAAAGACAATTACTAACAGTGATACAAACAAAACACTCACAAACTATTTCTATACAATACAATACAATGGGGAACTCTCCCGGTCCTTTCAGTTCCGTGTCACTCTGAACCAAGCGAAGGAAAAGATTTACGATTCTCCGTCGCCTTTACGCTATCACGCATGACCCCTTGGTAAACGATTGCAGCTGTCTCTACTGTCTGCAACTGCTACATTGTTTCCCTTCCGAGTCAATACGTTCCTGTAACGGAGTCTCGCCTTCTTCCAGACTGACTGACTTCCCGGCCCAGGGAAAGAACTGTCAGGCCAGCCCATCCAAAGCCTTCCCCTTTCGCTGCTTAGCGCCCTCAGAGGTCGGGAGGGAGATTTACAAACAAAACTCATTATATTTCTGTCACAACCTGTTTAGGTGTTTTTCTATGTAAAGGTGCCTGGAGTCTCCGAGCTAAGGCACCAAACTATGTATGTTTCTTCACTTCTCATTACCATTGTGGGATTTAGGTTGTGCAGATTCTATTTGGCCTGTGCACTGGGCCTCCACCTAGCTGATGATCTCCATTCAATTCAGTGGGCTGAGATGACAAGCCATTACACCTTCTTGTTAACAAACAGAATCCACAATTGAATCTTACATATGTTGTTATATACTGCTGTCTTATCTTTTTTATATGCATGATCCTTAAATATCACAATGGTAGGAGTGCTGGAAGTGCTAAAATCAGAGAGAGAAAACAACAACTGCCGATTCACCAATGAGTCAATTGACAAAGTGTTAGGTGCTTAATCTTTTTATTTATTTTTTTACAACAAAGCAAGTTTTCTTCTATTTTTTTCATTTACCAACCACTATCTACTTTAGGGTTTTAGAAAAACCCAAAAGTTTGCCATAGTTTAATAACTACAGTCAATTCTCATTAATACGAATTTCAAGGGACCAGCAAATGTGTCTTATCAGAAATTCACATTATCAAGAGCCTAAGCCAAATGCAGCCTGTCAGATTTTATTAAAGTTACAGTAACACAGTAACACTTCCATTACTGAACAATGAAAGGTATGCAGGGTCAACAGGCTTTCTAACTTTATAAGAACATCATTCTGTTGTGTACCCTATCTTTTATTTACTATCTTTTATTAAGTCTCCTCAGTGCATACAAGGAAACACATCCATAAACTCAAGTAAGAGATTGCAAAACCTGAAAGAAAACTGCTTTTTGTGGAGCATTTTGTTCTGTAGTTCAATACATTAGAACATAAATACATGTATATACAGCCATTTTAAATTCCTTTACAAAACTGTTGAAAAGCAACACTGAACAAGTAGCACTTCTATAAGGCTGTATGGATAAAGGTTGTCTGTATCATGGGATTTGGGTTGGAAATCGTTAGGGCTCACTATAAGTTGCAATGGTATTATCTGTACTCAACAGCAATATGGAGGTTCATTATACACCGGTCATCCAACTGTCTAGACATATTTCGGGGTTTAAATACTTTTGACCATCTTTGTATCTGTCTGTTCACAGGCATCTCATCCACGAAAGCATTAATTATAGCAATTTCTGCTGCCAAAACACTTGTGTTACGAGTTGCTGGGACAGAATCCTGAAGAGAAAGAGGGGAGATATTTAAATGACTACCTGGACAGTGAAATATGTCAAAAGCTTCTCTGAACTACAAACAGGAGAATTCAATATACTGCAGGATGGAAGTTCATTTACACCAATGCTTGCTACCTCTGAATCAAGTATGTTATTGATGTTTCCTTTAGGTAATTAACTCCTCATTGTGTATTCTCAGATTTACCAAGCATTTCAGAACTAAATCAACCTTTTACAAGCTTGTGGCTGTATACGCCGCCCACATACCTGAGTAGGGTAGCAGATGGTCAGAATTACAGCTATGGTTGTGTTTCCCTGAGTACTCGTTCTATCCTGAAAATGCCAGGTGGTGCAATTACAGCAGAACTCATGAACTTCTAATGAAGTTGGTTTTTGAATACAAGTGCTTGAGGCATGACAGCTATGCTAGTAAAATGATACTCGCTTGCGTGACAAACTGTTAAAATGGGCCTAATGTTGACCATCTGGCTAACAATCTCAATGCAGGTTTCATCATTTCCTCCTGAAATCTATTGGCTTAATATACTTGTTCACAAATGTTGTACTTGTTTTCATTGTGGTGACTGCTGATCGTGGTCTTGTCTAATGCAGTGGTAGGGTTTACGCACTGTGCTGAACTGAATGACTGATTGAAACTGCCAGAAACACTTCCATTGAAGGTGCCGTGCTACATACATTCCTAAACAAACTAGGAAAAACCTGGAGCCTGCTTTAAATCCTGTAGCAGAGCTAGAAAATCACATTTCCCAATGTACTGAAAAAAGAAAGACAACAGTTTGAATATGAACCGGGACAGTAGACACCTTTAATCGATGTTGTCATTCCATTAAACATTTTATATTTCTATTTTTAAAATGTACACATTTCAAAAATTAAATATAGGTCCACAATAAAGTTTGGTTTTGTATTAAAACCAAATTTGGTAGCCTGAGCCCCGCCCCCTCCCTAGCAACCACAGAGACTTGTGCTTCTGACAGGCAACAGGCCACACCCACAATCATAGAGACTTGGGAACACAATTACCAGTACTAAAACAAGTGAATAATAATGTAAAAACACAGCCATATACTAAAAACTGCACAAATGTTTGATTAAATAAGTGGTTGTTTTGTTTACACAGCTTGGATCGCGAAATGTTCTGCCAATTTCATAATCGGCGCAGTACCAAACACAGTTTAAAGGGGCTCCCTTCTTGCCGTCAATGTCGTCAAAATCAAGTGAGGAGGTGCTGTTGTTCTCGGTCACCAGAACAGCAAGGCAGTTATCTTTTCTTGCTTTGCTGTTGACCGGAGGGGTTTTGACGTGATTCAATACATCACTTTTCGTGTAATAAACAGATTAATTTGAGCTCTTTTCTACCTCTTCCGTTTTCTGAAGGAACGTGGTGGAAACGGGAGTAATGGAGGGGAGTCGAGTTGCACTGCAAGCAATAGAAGTGCCGATAGCCGAGAACCCAATATATGATCCAAAATATTTGCAGTTTAGTTTTACATGGGTGGTTCCAAGGAGGAGCCACTACCACACACAGTGAGGCAAATGTTGAAAAAAAGCTTTTACAATCAATTCTTTTACTTCTTTTAAGCTATCTTATCACTTTACTCCCTTTTATTGTGATCAAATTACATTTTTTACTTCATTCCAGGATATGAAGATTTTGCCAGACAGCACTGGAAATGATTGTTGTAGGTAAGCAACAGATGCTGTTATATTTGCATATCCCAAAGTATAAATCACAATTTAATTATTCAGTACCACCCAGGCTACACAATTAACTGAATGTCTGAGTCAGTTCAAATTAAATACCTTCCTCGTAAAGTAGGTGTTATTACTGTATCTTGTGCTCTCCTAAACACTGAGATATAGGGCTCTAAGTATGGTGCAGTAACACCTAAAGTCATTGACGCTTCACAAAATAATTCCATAAATCCAACCAGTTCTACACTTCCATTAGCTAAACAGGTTTCAAATGTGCATTTATAAAATAACACATTCTCATTTGAATAGATGATATCTGGAATTACTTTAGATTAAAGAAAGTTCCCAGTTATTATTTGTCTTACTCTCAGGATATGTATTACACTTGCACTTTCTGGGTCATTCCCCTTAGCTGTGTCTTCTGCATCGAAGCATGTTACTGGCTGAAAGAATGCCAGTTAACAGGGGAAGCAGCTGGTTGCCTACTAAGTAGTGGGGACAATCAGTGCGTTTACATGAGCATAAGAATTCTGATATTTTTTGGAAAACTAAGTTTTCCGAAAACTAATTCCGATATCAAAAGTCATGTAAACACAGTTTTCGGAAAATGTATCGGAATATTCCTTAGGTCCGTTTTCGGAAAACAGCACCTAGAAATTTCCGATTCAATTCCGAAAACGAACCAAATGTATGTCATGTAAACGCTCTTTTCGGAAAACTTATTCTGATAGCGTACTGCACATGTGCAAACTTTGACCTTCATTCCTGCACGTGGTTTTAGGAAACAGAAAAAATAATAATAATATGTAGTCAGTCTGCATGGATCAATTTGCGCCATTGAATCATATTTTGTCATATACTTGTACTTACTAGAACCGAAGTCATTGTATTTTATCTTGCTCTTAATTGTATTAATACTTGTACTGTGATTCTTTTGTTTATGACTGAGTCGCCCTGGATAAGGGCGTCTGCTAAGAAATAAATAAATAAATAAATAAATAAATAAATAAATAAATAAATAAATAAATAATATTATTATTATTTTTTTATTATTTATTTCTTAGCAGACGCCCTTATCCAGGGCGACTTACAATGGTTACAAGATATCACATTATTTTTACATACAATTACCCATTTATACAGATGGGTTTTTACTGGAGCAATCTAGGTAAAGTACCTTGCTCAAGGGTATAGCAGCAGTGTCCCCTACCAGGGATTGAACCCACGACCCTCCGGTCAAGAGTCCAGAGCCCTAACCACTACTCCACACTGCTGCCCTATAATAATAATAATAATGTTAGGGATAAAGTCATATTTATCCATATGTATTTTTTAATAACCCATACTGAAGCAGCACATGTTTTCCAGCTTTAAAATTATATGATAATTTAAAATAATGTCTGCAAAGGAAACTGGTAATATAGAACAGGATGAGCTGTTGGAAAGGCTGATTGCACATTTGTGGGGAATCTGAAAACAGGTATAGGATAGTAATATTTTAATTTAAGACCTGACACTTCGATAAAGCACTTGTTATTGGATTGGTCTCCGTTCTATCGCAGAAAAAATGTCCGGTCTGTTCAAATCGTACTGGGTACTACAGTACTTTGCATGCGAAAATACCCTGCGTTTTCCGAAAACTTGAATCCATGTATACAGCTGAATTCTAATTAGACTTTCTATCGTTAATCATGTAAACACAGAAAAGTGACGTTTTAAGAAAATCAGTTTTCTGATTCAGTTTTCTGAAAACATTAGTTTTCGGAAAACACTTTGTCATGTAAACGTACTCCATGTCAAATGATCGAGGAAGTGCAACACTATCTGAAAGCATGGCAGAGATTTCTTTAACCAAGTGTAGAACTGGATATCTTGTTTAAAAATAAAAATACATATTTACTATAACATGTGGTTCAAAACTGTATATTTGGGACGATAATGAATAGGAGTGCACAACAGGTAAGACTTGTAGCTACAACCACTTTAATGCAATTTAATTGAATCCAACTATATTGCATAACCAAGGATATTAAAACATGGTCCACTGTATAACACTCAACAATGATGCACTGCTCTCTGATTCGCTCGAGGTGATGACATCGCTTATTACAGCTGCTATCCTCAGAGTACGGGCTGTTCAGATCACCTGACTGATTCATTGGGAGCTACATTAACGCAGAGTATGATTAGGGTTAGGAGGGTGGCGTCTCATTTTAGTTGCTGTCCTCCTTTGCTTTGCGGTCTCCCATGTCTCCTTGAAGATCACTCGAAAGTCGACATTAACATTCAACCCTCCTGCTAGCGATAGCGGCCTGGCCCTTCCAATTTGTGCATTAAGCTAAAAACATTGAGCTCCTCTTGAAGCCCATCTTCCTAATAAACTAACAGGGACTGCTAGTTAGCTGCAGTATTTATTTTACAGAAAGTGTATCACGCTGCAGTACTGACTTCTCCCATACACCAGATACTTGTTTTTTCCTCAAACACTAAATATTTTTGAACAAATAACGTGCCTATTAAATATAGATCAGATGTGTACTGGCAGTGCTGAAAAACATGAAACTTTACTCAAAGACAAACACAAATACATTTAGAAATGGAATTTTGATTGTGATGTTATTTTTATCAGCCTTCTATAGACTCAAAGTGAACGATTCAGACATAATAAACAGCCCAGCATCTTGCTATCAGTACATCACAAGGTTATTTCACATCAATGCTTCTCCTGTATGTAAAGCAGTGTGAGCTGGGGGATTGGGTTGTGATGCTGAGGAAGGCAATAGAAGTATAATAGGGGCCTAGTGGCTAATAAGCCAGACAACAACTGCAAGTAGCAATTTTCATCGCAAAGCTTATTTTAGGATACACCCTGCCATTCATACAACTAGCTGGACGTTGATGTGGCAGAGAAATCAGAAGGGAGAGTACTTAGGGAACGGTCAAATTCTCTTGATGTGTAGACAGACTCAGAATTAATATCAAAATACCGATTACCAAGAAGGGAGATAACTAATGTTAGGGTGGTCAAATGTACTTTTAGATTTAAATAGAAAAAAAATCAAATGGATTTTATTAATCAGTTTTAACATAACTTTTAATTATATTTGAAACAAAAACTAAAGCCTTTTAATGCACAAAAATCAGCTCATTATTAACCCAGAAATCCATCTTGGATTTACTGAGCATGCTGAACTAACTTAGAGTTTCAATAGTAATATATATATATATATATATATATATATATATATATATATATATATATATATATATATATATATCTAAAATATTAAAATAACATTTTTTTTTTTTTTTTTTTTACATGTGCTGCATTTTGTAATCTGTGGGATTTATTAGATCAAGAAATGTGATGGATCACAAATGCCAAATTTCCTCGCAAGCTCATCGCAATCGCAGAACTTTTATGAAACGGGCCCCATGGCCCTATATTAACTGAAATGATCTTAATAGGTTGTCAGTACAATGTATGTTTTAATGTCACCTCACTGCTGCAGCACATTTACTAATCAGAAGGACAATCAGAATGACACCCCTTCAGAGCCTGAATGACTGGTATCACTGAATTCAGACCATTAAAAACCATGTAACTACATCAACCTCTTTCTCTAATTGAGAGGAATGGTAGATCTTTGTGCCAAGTTACAGCAAGAACTGCCAGACTCTCTATACAGCAAGGATAGTTTACATGTTTTCAGGGTATTGTCACAGCAAAAATAAATCAGCCAAAAGCACCATTTCACTTTTAATTTGTAGTTCCTTCCCAACACTCTTAGGTGAAATGTAGAAAAAAAGTCAATACCTGTCATACAGTAAGAGAAATAAGTCGCCAAAGTAATGTAAAAATGTCCTTCTTCTCGTTTTTTTGCAGGTTTTTGCAGACCCCAGGAACTTTTATCCACACATATGTATAGTTCAATGACAATTAACTTGTTTTGTCAACATGGAAATATACGAGGCAACACACTTATTGTGACGTCTATATCATTTGTATAAATGATTTATTTCTGTTTTAAAATGGAACTTTTGCCTGCAAAACATTTAAAAAAATAATATAAATATAAAAAAAAAGTGCATGGGATTTGAAACTATAACACTATGTAACACAATTTTTGTTCCTGGGTAGTAAGTGTTATTTCCTAATTGCTTATGCCTCAAAAGTATAGAAAATGGCTATTATTCCCCACAAACTTTGCTTTTGTGACCAGGACAGTGATATTTTGAAATTTACCTATTTCCAATGAGAAAACGGGCAAATTTTCGTTCACATAAAGTCAGAAAAAAACAACATATGAATCCAAATTAACATGTATTTATACTAAAGTAATACAAAAATGACTACAAAAGATTTAGAAGTGAGTAGTTTTTCGAGATTTACAATTATACTGTAAATCACTTTCACAAATCAGCCCCCAAATGTAGTCTCCCATCATGTTCTCGTTATACTGTCCTTGGTAGCGGCGTTCAAAGTCCAGTATATCCTGGTGGAAGCACTCGCCTTGCTCCTTCGAGTACGCTCCGAGTATGTTCTCCTTGAATTTATCAAGATGAGCATCAAGGATATGGACTTTGAGGGACATCCTACAGCCCATTGTGCTGTAGTTCTTCACCAGAGTCTCAACCAGCTCCACATAGTTTTCGGCCTTGTGATTGCCCAGGAAGCCCCGAACCACTGTGACAAAGCTGTTCCAAGCCGCTTTCTCCTTACTAGTGAGCTTCTTGGGGAATTCATTGCACTCCAGGATCTTCTTTATCTGTGGTCCGACGAAGACACCGGCTTTGACCTTTGCCTCAGACAGCTTAGGGAAGAAGTCTTGAAGGTACTTGAAGGCTGCCGACTCCTTATCTAGAGCTCTGACAAATTGTTTCATAAGGCCCAATTTGATGTGCAGTGGTGGCATCAGCACCTTCCGGGGGTCCACCAGTGGCTCCCACTTGACGTTGTTCCTCCCCACAGAGTAGTCGGTCCGCTGTGGTCAGTCCCGCCTGTGGTAGTGCGCCTTTGTGTCCCTACTGTCCCAAAGGTAAAGATAGCAGGGAAACTTGGTAAAACCGCCTTGGAGACCCATCAGGAATGCCACCATTTTGTCTCCTATGACCTTGATGCCATCTCAGAAAAATGCAGATATGTATCCACTTAGGCAGCTGGAACTAAACTGAACTGGTGGGCTTAAGGCCCCTGTATTTATACTACTATTTATATTACTGGAAAGTTCGAGAATTTACTCCAAGTTTACTCAGCACTGAATCTATCTGGAATGTTCTGGAAAATAGGTACATTTCAAAATATCACTGTCCTGGTCACAAAAGCAAAGTTTGTGGGGAATAATAGGCATTTTCTATACTTTTGAGGCATAAGCAATTAGGAAATAACACTTACTACCCAGGAACAACAACAAAAAAAATTGTTACATGGTGTAATCTTCAGATTGCAAGTGTGTTGTGTTATATTGTCAATGCTACACAATTAGTTGAGAAAACAAGCAGTATTTTGAAAGATGAAGTCAGCCAGCTGAGAATTCTCTGGACTTGTAACATTTTGGAGATTTTGAGTCATCATCATCATCATCATCATCATCATCACCATCATCATCATCATCATCATTCTGAGATTCTGATCTTGATCTCTGAAAAATTTTGGTTTCCTGTCGGTGTAACGCTCATTGTGGTCCCTATTGGCGCAAGGAAGTACAGTTCCTCCCGCTACTGGTTGTTGAGAGTAAGGCTATTTGTGGTCCCCACTGGACAAAAAGTAACTTTAATTCATGAGAATTAGCTGTCCTGAAGGATAGCCTATATTTGGTAAAAGTAAAACATAAATAAATAAATCAATACATTAATAAATATTGAAATAAATGAATACATAAATCAATACATAGACATGTATTTATTTATTTATCTATCTTGATATTTATTTCTTTTTCACGGTCAGATATAAGCACGGCCATTTAATACTGTATGAAACAAAAATAAAAAAACAATATTATAACAACCCAGACATTGCTTTGCTGCAGGACTTGCTGTCTGTTCAGTTTGTCTTGTCTGTCTTTTATGTTATATGTATTGTAGGGGAACGGGTCACGCCGTAGGGATTCAAGGAAATGCATGCACATGGATTAGGGAGTGGTTAACATGTAGAAAACAGAAAGTACTGATTAGAGGAGAAACCTCAAAATGGAGCAAGGTAACCAGTGGTGTACCACATGGATCAGTATTAGGTCCTCTGCTATTCCTAATCTACATTAATGATTTAGATTCTGGTATAGTAAGCAAACTTGTTAAATTTGCAGACAACACAAAAATAGGAGGAGTGGCAAACACTGTTGTAGCAGCAAAGGTCATTCAAAATTATTTATTTATTTCTTTCTTTCTTAGCAGACGCCCTTACCCAGGGCGACTTACAATTGTTACACATTATTTTTACATACAATTACCCATTTATACAGTTGGGTTTTTACTGGAGCAATCTAGGTAAAGTGCCTTGCTCAAGGGTACAGCAGCAGTGTCCCCAACCAGGGATTGAACCCACGACCCTCCGGTCAAGAGTCCAAAGCCCTAACCACTACTCCACACTGCTGCCCCAATGATCTAGACAGCATTCAGAACTGGGCAGACATATGGCAAATGACATTTAATAGAGAAAAGTGTAAAGTATTGCATGCAGGCAATACAAATGTGCATTATAAGTATCATATGGGAGATACTGAAATTGAAGAAGGGAACTATGAAAAAGACCTAGGAGTTTATGTTGACTCAGAAATGTCTTCATCTAGACAATGTGGGGAAGCTATAAAAAAGGCCAACAAGATGTTCGGATATATTGTGAGAAGTGTTGAATTTAAATCAAGGGAAGTAATGTTAAAACTTTACAATGCATTAGTAAGACCTCACCTAGAATATTGTGTTCAGTTCTGGTCACGTCGTTACAAAAAGGATATTGCTGCTCTAGAAAGAGTGCAAAGAAAAGCAACCAGAATTATCCCAGGTTTAAAGGCATGTCGTATGCAGACAGGCTAAAAGAATTGAATCTATTCAGTCTTGAACAAAGAAGACTATGCGGCAATCTGATTCAAACATTCAAAATCCTAAAAGTTATAGACAATGTCGACCCAGTGGACTTTTTTGACCTGAAAAAAGAAACAAGGACCAGAGGTCACAAATGGGGATTAGATAAAGGGGCATTCAGAACAGAAAATAGGAGGCACTTTTTTACACAGAGAATTGTGAGGGTCTGGAACCAACTCCCCAGTAATGTTGTTGAAGCTGACACCCTGGGATCCTTCAAGAAGCTGAATGGCCTCCTCTCGTTTGTAAACTTTCTTATGTTCTTATGTTACTTAGCATGGGAAGGGGGAGTGAGTGAATGAGTGGGGAGAATGCGTGTTGCTGTTTTCGGGGGTTGCAGGCGCAGCGGCGGGAAACGACAGGAGGTTATATAAGGGGGTGCATGAGCCTCGGGACTGGAGACAGTTCCGCACTGAACTTGAATGAGAAACTGTGGGTGCAACTGAGCGAGCGTGCGAGCTGTGACCAGAGAGAATATGCAGTGAAAGTGCCAAGATGAAAACGTAGGGCTATTGCTTTGGTGACGTGAATTCCAGCCCCTGACAGGAATTCTCTGTAGTTTCAAGTAAAACAAACATTTTGAGAATTCAACACCGTCTCCCTGAGCACTACTTCCTAAACATAGTTTGCAAAATCAGATGAGAGCTTTAAAGATATATGTATATAAAAGGCAGGATTTGAACCCTAACTAGTCATACTTCACTCCAACTATGCTACACAGATTCACATCTTAACCTACTAACTTGGCTTGTGTTTTTCAGGCACAATAAAAGCGGATCGAACTTGCATCAAAAACACAAGCCAAGTTAGTAGAAACAATTGGGGCAACCCCATTGGTTTTACAGTTGTGCCTATTTGCTTTGTGCTGGGCAAGGTTTCCCCAATGGTTTCTTGAAACTTGGCTTGTGTTTTTGATGTCTCCACTTTAAATGGCTGAGCACTTTTGAAAACTTGGTGTTTTTTTCTCATTTACAATGTGTTTTTGTCTCAGATTGTATCCACTTAAAAGTCACATTTTTCCTCCTCCACTCAATGGAACCAATAGTTACACTTAATTTTGATTTGGAGGCAGCTCATTGGTCTTTGAGCCTGTAGACCAGGGTTCGATCCTGTCACTATCACTATATAAGGCTAAGAATGTTGACCTTTACAGGTTCTTTACAAAAGTTTTGCTATTTGTCACAGAAAGAGGTTATACTGTAGATCACAACATAAACTAACTGCACAATTACCTTTAAAATAACTGTAACCAAAAAACATGGCTGCAACTGCTGGTTTTAGTTTATATGAATACAAGTCTGCATCCTCTGAATTCCTTTATTTGTCTTTATCACTGTTATTGACAATTTTGCCTCCCTAACTCACAGCAGCACCACAGCTAGTGCCTGTGGAATCAGGCAAGACCAGTAACTTGGCACAACCTGCCTTCCCCTGACTGTATGACTCACCCTGCACACCACACAATTGTGCCTCTACCAAGCAAGCCACTCGGACAGCTTTTAAGAATAACACAGGGACCATATAAATAGCATGTGTTGTGCTCTTCAGATTAGAGGAATTTGGTTATTTATTTGTGTTTGTTTGTTTATCATGCTATGAAGTTCTGGGACTCATTCATGTTGTTGATATGTGCATTTGCATAATTTCATTTAATATTTGCATGACAATTCTCTCAGCATAATTCTTCTACAGTAAGCACAGATCAGAAAGAATAAATGAATAGAAAAGATTACAAAGCTTAACTTTCCTTCACAATAATTGTTTGAATTTCTGGGTGAAGGAGATCTGTGAAAAAACAAAAAAACTAAAAAAAGTGCAAGGTTAAAAAACAAAAACGGGCACATGTCTAAAGATGCTGCATTGTGGTCTGAATGCGACGAGGTTGGCATTCTTATTTAGTGGTTGTGTTTGTTTTCTATTGTAAGCCAGTTTAGAGCACTTGCATTACTGTTTCCCCTCTCCTGGATGGCAAGGCTACATAATTGTAACTGCTGTATCTCTAATTACCCAGGCACTCTGAGCCCAGTAACAACTAAGTGAATTCTCTTGGTTTCCACTGTATCTGCACAATATGCCAATGTTTCATTTAATTACTGGTAGGTGTCGGTATGTTTAATAGAGATAAAAAGAGACTTGCAATGAGTCAATGAATGTTCAACATCTCTACAACAATTATTTCTGTTACGCAAATAGATCACTTTGCCTTAGAAGACTTCAGTAGAAATGGTGGGCAGCCCAGCACTGTACTGCTCGGCACAAGGTTAATTGATGTTGAAACAAAGACAACAGGCTGAAATCAAGAAATGAAAGGCAGATTTAGGTGTTGTACCTATTGTAACAAACTAATGTATTTTGCACATAGCTGTCTAAAGAGTTAACTGCACGCCTTATTATATTGTGTTCATTCAGGGGTATACGACCGTCACACTGGGCGGCAGCTCCACCTTCACGGCCATTAGAGACAGCACTTGCTGTAGCAGGAGCTCCACCTTCCCTCTGTCCAACTCATTATGAGCCTTTACCACTCATAAATTGGACCTTCAACAGGGAGGGTCAAAACAAAATTGCCTTTTGTCGTTTAGCCTCCCCACTTAATAAAGTCAGGAGCCGCTACTGGTTGTTAACCAATTTACATTTTTTTTTTTTTTGAACAAATGTTTTTTATTTATTTAAAGAGAAAAGAACAACATGGAACAATACATAACACAACATAATATAAAAACCCAAAAGCGTAGAATAAATGAGTAGAAATAAAATTTAAAATTCGGGAGAGCCAAACCCCCCATGGATTTTTCGCGCTGCAAAGTGGAAAATCTGATGCGTGGTTGTTTCCCTTTCCATATAAACTTGGAGATTCTTGTATGCAGTCTATCCCAATACCCTGATGGGGGAGATAAAGGAATCATTGAGCTATAAAAATTAATGTGAGGAAGCACGTTCATTTTTATGATGGAAATACGAGCCTGAAGAGAATTAGGAAAGTGCGTCCACCTGTTCAAATCTGCATTCACATGTTTAAAGACTTTACTAAAGTTATTTACTGTGGTATTATGTAAAGAAGGATAAATCTCAACACCCAGATATTTGAAGTGTTTAACCAGCGGCACTATTGAGGGTATGTTGGTTCTTGTCATTACAGAATTTAAGAGTAGCAATGCAGATTTAGACCAGTTAACTTTGTATCCCGATATTGCACTGAAATCATAAAAATAGTCAGCAGATGAGGTAGGGATTGGGAAACATTGTCTGCGTATAATAATATATCATCTGCATACAGCGATATGTGATGTTGGGTATTATTGACAGAAATAGGGGTAGAGTCAGTTGATTGACGGACTGCCTGAGTTAGAGGTTCAAGAGATAGGGCAAACAACAAAGGCGAGAGTGGACAACCCTGACGAGTGCCCCTAGAGATAGCAAATTGGGGAGAACACGATTAGCCTGTCAAGACCATTGCGGAGGGATTGGCATATAAAAGTTTAACCATATCAATAAACCCGGAACCCAAACCCATATAGTCCAGAACTGACCACAAATAATCCCATTCGAGTCTATCAAATGCCTTCTCAGCGTCTAATGAGAGAACTGCACATGGGGAAGCAATGTCAGCAGCAGCATGTATAATATGTAGGAGACGGCGGATGTTATCAGACGCAAGGCGAGTTTTAATAAAGCCTGTCTGATCATGATGTACTAGTTTGGTCATATAAGCCTCAAGACGACGTGACAGCAGTTTAGCATACAGCTTGATGTCCGAGCCAATCAGTGATAGAGGTCGATAGTTCGCACAGGAAGTGGGATCTTTGTCCTTTTTCAGCAAAAGAGATATAACTGCGCTATTAATATGGAAAAGAAGAGCATGTCTGCTTTAGTACAATATCTCCATCCAAACATACGGGCCCTCCAGCAATATGGGAATACCTTGCTCTGTTGTTCACTTTTTCAGTGATGGGCCATGCACACAATATAGGCAAAAGGGAAATTTCTATCTTTTTAGCACTGAACTACACAAGAGAGGGTTCACTTCAGGAACATGGAATTTCTTTGAGGCAAGCCATGGCAAAGGTGCTCCCGATGGAGTAGGTGGTGTTCTGAAAAGAACAGCTGACAGGTTAGTCTGTCACAGAAGGGATGTACCAAGTGCTGCTCATTTGTTCAAGTCATTATGTGATGCAGGTACAACTGTAAAGTTGTTCTACGTGGATAATGATACTGTAGACAAAGCCACAAAAGAAATGCCTACAGGTCTTCCAATTGTACCTTCAACAATGAAAATTCATCAGCTCATCACACTTGCTCCAGGAAAGCTTACATATCGAGATGCTACACAACAGGTGCTAGAATGTCAATGCTACAATACACAAAACTTCAGCTTTGCAGTTCAACCTCTTTCTGAATCTCCAGAGCCTGCTGATAGGGACATTCAATGGCAAAATCCAGATGTCCTTGGGAAATGGTGTGTCCTTAAGTATGAAGATGAGCTGTATCCTGGAATTGTACTTCAAACTAATGAAACACATGTACAAGTGAAGTGCATGCATCGTGTTGGGTCCAACAGATTTCATTGGCCCAATCGTGATGATATGTTGTGGTACTTATATGATGATGTGATATGCATGATTCCACCACCAAAGCACGTGACTGCCCATCATGTTGAGATCTGTAAAGCAGTATGGTCCAAAATAACAGAAGTGTAAAGCACGTCATTGATTTGTATGCTATAACAGTATCCATGAGTTTCCATGACTGCAGGAGCCTCTATACACAAGCTAAACACATACAACATCCACACCACGTCCAAATACTCCTGGATATTTGTTTAGTAGCTTTAGTTTACACTAAGTACGTAATGTGTGATACACTGTATGAGGCGCATATTCAATTTTTTGTGGCATCCTAGTACTTCTTAGTCTCAGTCACTTAGTCACGACATTTGTTTGCAATGTTCACAAGTTTTAAATGTGTTCTTAAATTGCTGAATTTAAAAGTTAAATTGTTTTCATAAATGTTTAAAAAACAAATGTTTAAAAAACAAGGAGCAATGAAAAGACTCTAAACCTGTTACTTTTTATCCATGTTTATTGTGGAATTTAAAACAATATATATATATATACTATTAATTTTAGTGTGCAAACCAGTTCTTACATAGATTAATGGGTTTATTTTAAAATATGTTTGATACAAAATGTTGTTTTTAAAAATGGGACAATTGTCAATTCTGTTACCACGGTCAACCCCTGTCAATTCTGTTACCACGGTCAACTATGTTACTGTCACGTCAGCTATGTTACCATTGCATTTATTAGTCTAAAATGTATTCATATAGTTTAGAGAAAAGATAGCTTGAGTTGATTACAAACAAAGTCAAACTGAATGATACAATGCCCTTCAGATTATAGAAATGAACCTTATATTAAGACTTTCATATAAAAATTGTAATACCTCTGAATCATTTCTGCAGATCAACAGTCTTAATAGATTTTAAACATAAGTTATTTACTTGTTAACAACTAGCTTTTTTTAAACTAAGATAAGGGACACATGAACTGCCATATATCCATGAATTAGATATTTAATAGTAGACACTCTTTGCTGAACAGTATGCTACATGTCAGTAACAGAGTTGACCAAAAATACTGTTTACATGTGGATTTTTAGCATTAATCTTTTAGGTGTTTTGCTGTTGAGCTCTGCAAAGTGCAGTTTCTGTATATTTGAAGGTTTATTTTTTGAATAAAAAAAATATTTTGAAAAAATATTTACTCTTGTTTTTACTTTTTCACATGTTGCAAAATGTACCATAATAACCTGATAATGGCTGCAAACGTGAAAAAATAGCTTATAAACAACTTATTTGACTATGAATGATAAACGTGTAGTCTCTACATAGGCTGTTTGTAACAAAATATGAGCCTATACTCAGTTCACAGTGGATTACAAAAAGCGAGTCCAGGGTCCTTTTGAGCAAAGTTATGAAACACAGAATCAGTAACTTACCCAGTGCTGCAGGCACAGGGAAAATAATAAATAAAACACAACAAAAACAAACAACAACAAAAAATATCCTGTAGTTACTGGAGAGAAAGATTATTCCCAAAAGAGAGTCTCACTAATCTATCCGATGAGGAGAGGTGATCTTGTCGTGCAGGAAAGCTTCCGCTTCTTGTGGTGATTGCAGTAAGTGCTGACTCCCGTTATGAAGGACTTTGAGAACAGCAGGGTACAGCAGAAAGTTTGGGACACCAGCCGCTCTCAGAGATTTCCTCACCCCAGAGAAGGCATTTCTCATGTTCGCTGTCATAGGGCTAAAATCCGGAAAAAAACTTAAAATGGAGCCCGAGGCGGAGCGTACAGGACCGGCTTTCCTATTCTCCTGCAGGATGACTTGGCGGTCTGTATAACGCAGCAGTTTAAAAATAAATACCCGAGGCCTGTCACGGCCTCCAGCTTTGTTGCCGCCGTAAATGCGATGTGCACGCTCCACTTCAAACTCACGCTGTGTCAAACCAGGAAACCAGACAGGGATTGAACGTTTCACAAATCCTATGGGGTCGTCTTTCTCAACCCCCTCCTCCAGATTTACAATACGAATATTCGACCTCCGCGATCTGTCTTCCAAAGAGACCACCTTGCGTTCCAGAAACTCCAGTTTCCCATCGTGAGCATTAAGGATTTTCTTTTGCTCTCGTTGCTCGCCCGCAACCAGATCCAGTTTCGAGATCAGCTTCTGAACAGTCGATATCTGGATCGTCAAGTCGGCTCTGAGAGCAGAGATCTCGGTTTTGAAAAGCAAAGCTTGTTGCTCCATTGACTGAGAGAGCAGCTCGGCCATCTTTGTTAGTTCAGGCGAATCAAATTCCCTGAATTTCTTCCCTGATGGAGACGCGGACGGCGAAGGAACCAGCTTCCTACGAGCACTCGACATTATGGGTGAGTTATAAATGTGAAATAAAACAAAAATAACCGGGGGAAATATAAAATATGCTAAATAAAGGCAGTGGGGAGTAGGAGCTCTAACTGTTTAGTACCATCCCGCTAAACAGGTCACGTGATCTCCACAGTTTACATATTATTGTTAAAGAAAAATGGTACTGTATATTGACTAATAATAATCTCTTCTGACTACCTGTCTGTGAGAAATTTGCTGCTATGACGTGCTGCTACTGGGTAAGTAAAAAATAAAAATAAAAGTACATAAATTACCCTGCTACTATTAAACTTCTCTCTGGGGAAATAGATTTTGTTTCTCCGTCTCTCCATCCTGCTGAATTATTTTCTAACAGTATTAATAATGGTAATTAAGAACCAGGTTTAAGCCATTGCATCCCTTAATATCCAACTATTTGCTGGGAATAGAGAAATCTCTTCTGCTCACATTACTTGGAGGTTATGGTGGTGCTTAAGAGGCTCCCTGTCGTAGTGCAGCTGTACATAAAGACAAGTCGACCAGGGCATGACTGTCTGTTTCCTTCCAGTTAGCCGGGTGCCTGTTGATAATGGCAGCTCTGCATCAATATACTCTTTCATTTACAAGGCAGTAAAACTCCCATTTAGTGAATCTGTCTGAATGAGAGGCCATTTCACAGGCATTATCCTGAGATAATGCTATAGAGTACGAGTGCACTCAATATGACACACAGAGATTGATTTTTTAGCCAGGTTGTGTGTCTCCTGTGAGCTTTTCAGTCAGGTTTCCTCATTGATTCCAGTTGAAAAGAACGTTTTTAAATAACAGAAAGACCCACAATGCAAAGGGCTTTCCAACAGTGTTCTTTAAATCTCTTGTCAGGGTTGGATTTGGTTCTAGTTTTCTTTTGTTCTTTCAGTTTCGTGTCTCATTTTTATTCTGCCTTATGACACACAAAATAAAACCCAGACAAACTTGAATCATAACACAGTAATGTAAGTAAACTTTTAAAAAAGTAGTAGTGTGCAGGGTGTGCAATCTTTCTTTTTATAACTGGATAACTTTTTCTGTTGTGTAAAATGAAAGATTGGATGTTCCTGTGTGTTGGTGAGTGGGTGTCTGTAGGAGAGCATGCAAGTGAACTTCTGAACAGGTATTTTTATATTGATTATATGGGTCTATTTATCAGAGTAAGTGGGTCACCCAGAGTCTTTGATCTTTCCTCACTTCTAGAGGCCACAGCTCATTGACATTCTGTTGCACTGTCTGACATAACCGACATTGACATTGTCCTATCGCTCCAAACAAACATGACCTCACAAGCAGCTGTGGAGCCTCGCTTCAGAACCTCATGAGCAGCTGTGGAGCCTCGCTTCAGAACCTCACAAGTAGCTGTGGAGCCTCGCTTCAGAACCTCATGAGCAGCTGTGGAGCCTCACTTCAGAACCTCACAAGCAGCTGTGGAGCCTCGCTTCAGAACCTCATGAGCACCTGTGGAGCCTCACTTCAGAACCTCATGAGCAGCTGTGGAGCCTCGCTTCAGAATCTCACAAGTAGCTGTGGAGCCTCGCTTCAGAACCTCATGAGCAGCTGTGGAGCCTCGCTTCAGAACCTCACAAGCAGCTGTGGAGCCTCGCTTCAGAACCTCATGAGCAGCTGTGGAGCCTCACTTCAGAACCTCACAAGCAGCTGTGGAGCCTCGCTTCAGAACCTCATGAGCACCTGTGGAGCCTCACTTCAGAACCTCATGAGCAGCTGTGGAGCCTCGCTTCAGAACCTCACAAGTAGCTGTGGAGCCTCGCTTCAGAACCTCATGAGCAGCTGTGGAGCCTCGCTTCAGAACCTCACAAGCAGCTGTGGAGCCTCACTTCAGAACCTCACGAGCAACTGTGGAGCCTCGCTTCAGAACCTCATGAGCAGCTGTGGAGCCTCGCTTCAGAACCTCACAAGCAGCTGTGGAGCCTCGCTTCAGAACCTCATGAGCACCTGTGGAGCCTCACTTCAGAACCTCGCGAGCAGCTGTGGAGCTTCGCTTCAGAATGGGAATCCATCCAATTGGGTGCTTTGATCATGGACAGCCATGTCTAGCTCAGTAGCTCCTTTGTTCTCCACATCATTCTATCCGGTAAGTGCCTTTATACCATAGATTGGGCATTGCGTTCTTCTTTTTGTTCTCATCTCTATCGTTATATTCACGACACGTTGTATTCAGCACAATTTAATTTTAAATTAAGTTCTGAATTTAAATGGTCCTGAAAACCTATCCCCCAATTTAAACCAATTCTGACTACAGCTGTAACTGTAACTAGCTCTTCAAAGCAGAGAATACTGATTTGTTGCAGTTATTGTACCAAAAGACATCATTCCCAGTCTTGGCATGGATAGATTTATTAGCCAATAAAATAAGTCCAACCTAATAGAGCGAAGAACAGTTCTGATAAAACTAGGAAAAAAATTGATCAAACTACAAACTGCGGGTTACCAAGCAACGAACAGCTGCCGTCTCCAATCTGCAGAACTTGACAATTCAAAAAGATCTCAGAGGAAGATAAAGAGTGAAGGAAATTGAGGAAAAAAAATCACAAAAGCAAAAGTACTGGGGGGTCAAAACTGCCTAAAGTCAGTTTTTATTCACTGACTTGTCTCCTGCTGCACATTGTGTCAGTAAGCCTCAAAATTGAAATAAAACATAATGTCACACAGATGGAAAGCAATCTCGGTGAAGTGCATGGGGTATGTATACTGTTCACAATGTCAATGGGAGCTTTTTTGCACAACTTATTATCAGGTTGTGCAAAAAAGTATACGGTTAAACTTTGATTAGATGGCAATTTGTTGACACTTTTCTGCCCGGTCTAGTGGATATACATCGTGATCTAAGGCTGTGCTGGGAGCATGTTGCTATGGTTTCTACAGTGTGTGACATCAGAGCCAAGGCACAAGCGTGTGGTGTGCAGGGTGAGGCATGCAGTCAGTGGGTTGCAGCTTCACACCCTGGCTGAGTAAACTTTCCAATCTTACTGGTATTCCACTGATTCTCCACATTGCGATAACGAAGACCGTGCTAGTCAGGTGCCCAGTGCGCTCAAGCAGACACCTGCAAGACGGGGCTTTGATCTCCAGGAGCCAGTAGCTCACTGACATCTGCTGTCAAGCTTCTGAGTATAAAGAGGCAGTTGGCTTGTGCGTAGGATCAGAGGACAGCCACTGACCATCAGCTATACTGAGCTGTTTTTATAACTGTACAATTACCATGATTGTCTGGAACCCAGCCATTACCTGCAATAAAGTCTCTCTACATGAAACTAAAACAAGTGTTCTTTTTTTTTTTAGCCCTATGTGTAATGTATGTGTTCATGAACTGTAACACTTCAAAAAAACAATAAAAGAACTGTGGATTTAATGTGAAAAAAATGGATTAAATACAATTTGCATTTGAAATGTATTCATCAGAGCTCAGGGTCTTCCAATGAGGGGAATCAGGATTAAAAGGTGCCAGGAATGATGAGCTCATGTCCGCAGCAGGGAGTTCTCCAGTGTGCCTCCCTGTCACCTCTACCTCATCACTGTCAAGTCACGCACATTTCATTGACTAGGTGCCATGAAAGAAATGTTGAATTGTTCATTTTCACTGTGCCACATTGCGGCAGTATCAATTTCACTGATTGTCAGAGCAAGCGGATCACTGTCCTGTGTTTTCAGAGCAGGCTTAAAATCCAATTAAACAGCACTGACACCCCATTTTCTGCCTTTGTTTTTTTCATTTCTTCTGTTTACTTAAATGCTACAGTAGCAGATGCCAGATTTTTTCTCTATTGTTTTAGAGTTGACAACCTGCCAGCTTCCAACTTTAAATCCATACACAATCTTGAAGTTCGTTCCTCCTCCCCTTCCTCCCTTTCCCCGTCCTGCTGTCAAACAGTCCCCCTTTTCTCCAGGGGAGGGCAGCATGCCCCCAACTCGTCCAATACCAGAAGAAGTCTGAGGCGTTGATTGGTACAATCAGTCAGACAGTACTGAGTTTACATAGTTTAATATACTGTATTTTATTTTTAAATGTACTGTGCCCAATTATTTTACAACTGTTTTCTCTGTAATTTAGAATGTCCAGTTATGTTCCCTTAGCATAGCAATCTCCACAACAGGACAGGAGAACTGAAGGTTAGTGGGTATTTCTTTGATCCAACGACCAACCCAATTGGTCGTAGGCTGTCGGTGAGCTGCCAGCCCCTGGCGGACCGAGGCCAGTCCTGCATGCATTTGCTTGAGCTCATGGGATGCATGGCCGCTGTAGTAAATAAAATATAGTTTGGCTTGTATATATAGTTTAACCTTTGTTCTTTGTTTGTTTGTTCTGGTCTCTGTGTACCAGTGTGAGGATTCATGGCGGTGCAGATAGCCAGGGAGTGGGAAACAAATGCATGACGGAGGACCACAGTGTATATATAGTAGGGATTAATTTAAGGGGATTTTAATCCCACCAAAGTTAATTTGTATAGAAGGTTCCAGGGCCTCCCTTTTAGTGGGAGCAGCACACTGTCCGAGCTTGGCCACCTTTTGTTATGTAGCTGTTTTTACCCACTGTGTTTTGTTTTGTATTTTATATTGTTATGTAGACCTGTGTGTGTTCTCCCGCACCAGGGATACCATTGCTGGTACCCTAGTGGCGGCCACCAACCACTGCAACTGCATGCAACCCCTTGTAAATAAATAAAACCTGGACGCCTGAGCGTCGTTTCAACTACAAACCCTCTGTATCTCTTTCGTCTGTCAGCGGATACCCACACAGTAACATAACACCCCTGTTACAAAGGTGTTCACCTCTATGTCAATATTTCTTCTTCAAGAGGAGTAATAATACAGAACCCAATTTCACAGTTCACAAACAAAAGGAAACTGCTGAATCCTGTCTCGAATCAACTCGTTATGCAGCGCTACACTCACCTAATGATTTCAACCCCTCGCCCCACAAACACCTGCTTTGATACCTGACCAAATAATACATTGTAAACAATATAAAATAAATGTTTTAGCATAACCAAACAAATACAAACCATCCAAAAGTAAGCTCTGTTAAATCTGTAAGAAATACCATCCTTAATTTGCAATCACCAAGAAAATGTGATTATGTGTATTTTAAAGAGTACTTTCCCCCTTTGTTCTGTAAGTATGGAAGGTCATGTGACCACACTGTAAAGCTCAAGCAGGATTCTCACAAATAGAAAACTCCAAACAAAAGAGCAAATGAAATCAGGTAAGCTGTATGTTTTCTTAATATTAACTCAATGAAATATCCTGTATACACAAAAATGAATATACACAAGGTAAACAAAAGGTAGGTATAGTGTTGTTTTATATGCAATTGATCGGAATATGTGCACTTCAAACTGGTTTGAGATGAGGACTGAATGATTGTGTATGGTTACCAACAGAGAATTAATCAACAGTATAAAAGTATTTACCCTTTTAAATGCAATGTTTTATTTACATATTAGTATGTGAAAAACAGAAATGAACAAGTTGGTCTTCAGGGTTAGACACCCACACCAAATGACCAGCGCAATTATCCCTTTTGGTATGTACACCATTGGCCTCCCAATAAAGCCTTTCTGTGTGACCACAATCTATATGCAAGCCTTACAGTAGCAATGAAAACCACTTCATATTCTTCAGAATTGAAACATAAGCAGCAACTAGTATTTTGTTAGGCTTTTTCATATTATTTAAAACACATGCATGACATATGAGAGTATTGGGTATAATCTCATACCTTAAACATCAAGGAATATATGCATGTGTTCATATATGTATATAGAACACATGCATGCAGTACATAGAATGGGAATGTGTAAAGATCCTTACTTTTTCAAGCCTGGGCTCTAGATCCCCAACTCAAATGGTAGCTGATTTATTCTAGGAGTACCAGGGATTGGTGAACCCAACTAGGAAGAGCCCCCACCCCACACTCCCTCCCCTTTGGGATAAGTGAACGCATATTAGTTCTGCCACCAGCAAGCAAGCACTTAGCAAAATGAGTGACAAAGCAACAAATTCAATTTGCTGTGACTGCCATACAAACAAGGCTGAAGTTACCCCTCTGAGAAGCCTGTACCAAAGGAAGGCAATTGAATCTCAGACATAGGAAAACATGTGTGTCCCTGGGGACTCTCACAGTCAATAGTGTTTTCAGTGACTGACTTGTGTAAGATTTCTTGTCTGTGTTTTTTTCCCTAATTAGTAATGAATATTGTACTTGCAGTAATGAATCCTGCAGGGTACTATTGTTAATTTGGATCTTAAATACAATCGAGACACATTATCTGAATTTCTCTGGCATAAAACATTTGGTTCTGGTATTTTGGATCACGGTGGTTATTATCCTGAGTTATAGTATATTTGGAGAATTTATTTCAATATTTCCACAACTCTGACACAGGAGGTAACTAGTGGAGCCTAATGATGCCGTGGCATACCTCTAATGTTAGAGTAAAAAGCATTTGCCTCTAATTTTCTCAAAAGAATTGGCAGCAAAAAGGTGTAAATATGGGCTCCATATTACTTAACAGAAGCAGTTTCTGTTTTATAGAAATCTCTGACATCAGTACTAAAGTTTATGAAGCCGGTGGCATATATATCATACTCCCATATAAATCCTAAATAATCCCTACTAACTCACCCTCCTTCTCCACCTTCTCGCCCCTTTCAGACTCTGACCTCTCCTCCTTGCCCCAGGGTCACAAACCCACCACGTGTGCCCTGGACCCCCTCCCCACTCGCCTCTTTCAAGCTGCTGCTCCTGCTCTACTTCCCTTCATAACCTCCCTTCTCAACACCTCTCTCCTTTCTGGTCTCTTTCCCTCTGCCTTCAAAAAAGCCTCTATCACTCCCCTCCTCAAAAAACCTACCCTCGACCCCACCTCCCTCCAGAGCTACCGTCCTGTCTCCCTCCTACCCTTCCTCTCCAAAACCCTCGAGCGGACTGTACACCGCCAGCTCTCTGCTTTCCTGTCCAACCACTCTCTGCTTGACCCTCTCCAATCTGGCTTCCGCTCTGCCCACTCCACTGAAACCGCCCTCCTGTCTGTCACCAACTCACTTAAGTGTGCCCGAGCTGCCTCTCTCTCCTCTGTCCTAATTCTCCTCGACCTCTCTGCTGCCTTTGACACTGTGGATCACTCTATTCTACTATCCTCTCTCGCTGACCTGGGAATCTCTGACACTGCTCTGGCCTGGTTCTCCTCCTACCTCTCCAACCGCACTTACCAGGTAACCTGGCGTGGAACAACCTCCACACCTTGCCCTCTCTCAACAGGAGTCCCCCATGGGTCAGTCTTGGGTCCTCTCCTGTTCTCTCTCTACACCAGCTCCCTGGGCCCCCTCATCGCATCCTATGGTTTCTCAAACCATTTCTATGCTGATGATGCTCAGATTTTCCTCTCCTTCCCCACCTCTGACTCCACCATCCCCTCCTGTATCTCTACCTGTCTGTCTGCTATTTCCTCCTGGATGCACTCGCATCACCTCAAACTCAACTTCTCTAAATCTGACCTCCTTTTCTTTCCCTCCTCCTCCTCCCCCTCCTCTGATCTCTCTATCTCTGTTCCTCTGGAATCTACCACACTCTCTCCCTCTTCCTCTGCTAAGAACCTCAGAGTCACCCTGGACCCCTGCCTCTCTTATTCCCAGCACATCTCCACTCTGGCATGCACTTGCCGATTCTTCCTGAGCAACATCCGAAGAATCCGCCCCTTCCTCACCAACTACGCCACCCAGCTCCTGGTCCAGGCCTTGGTACCTAGACTACTGCAACTCCCTCCTGGCTGGCCTCCCTGCGTCCGCCAACCGTCCGCTCCAGCTCATCCAGAACTCCGCTGCCCGCCTGGTGTTCTCTCTGCCTTGCTTCTCCCATGCAACTCCACTACTCCGCTCACTCCACTGGCTCCCGATCACCGCTCGCATCCAGTTCAAGACTCTTGTACTGCCTACAGATGCCTTGACCAGACTGCACCCAGCTACCTCCCATCTCTCCCTACACCCCCACTCGACCTCTCCGCTCCGCCTGCACTAGAAGACTGGCTCTACCTCCTCTACGCTCCCCTGCCTCCTTCTCTACCCTCGCCCCGCAGTGGTGGAATGACCTTCCTACAGATGTCAGGACTAACCAGTCCCTGTAGAACTCCTCTTTTTTTCCCCCTGGACACATATCACCCTTCCTTAAATGCGCTTTACTTGCTCTTATCTGCCCCCTATTTTACTGCATTTAATCCTGTACTTCAGAGTACTATAATCTGCCAAGTGTTTAATCTGTAGTATTTTGTATTTAATTATATCCTGATGTAACTATCACTGACACTGTTATCTGCTGTATTATTGAATTGTATTTTGTCACACTTGTACTTGCTTGAACCAAAGTCATTGTATTCATCATTGTATTTATCTTGCTCTTAATTGTATTATTACTTGCACTGTGATTCTTGAAATGTATTTATTTACGACTGTAAGTCACCCTGGATAAGGGTGTCTGCTAAGAAATAAATTATAATAACAATAATAAAAAGTCTGGAAGTTTGTTAATATTGTGAAACACAGCAATAGCACATGCAAAAAATGTCCAACGAATGTAAATATTTCTAAATACTTCATGGTGGTGCTATGGCAATAAAGAGCAGCTTGCTCATCATCAAGATCACAGCAAAGGCAATCTGTAGGGTCAGTTTTCTGAAATGGAATGTCAGCGGCTCCTGATTTGTTAGTTTTTTTCATTGGTCAGCGCTAACGGAATTGTGCCAGTGCCCAGCTCTCTCTCCCTTCTGAAATCACAACATGGAGGGGAGGGCGCAATCCCACGCTAACACAAAGCTCTTTGAGCTTGTGGTGATGTCACAATCACTTATCGAAGCAGTCATTTATTTAAAAGCAAACTTGCCTCACAAACACCATGAATCCAGACAATTTAGAACAATCTTTTTTGTAAAATACACTATTAATAGGTGAAAGACAGACAAGATTAATATTCATTAACAATAAAGGCAAACAATGCTAATAAAACTAACTTTGCTAATGTATTCAGGGCATACATAATGGTAATCTAAACTGATGTTAAACACTGCTGTTATTAGAAGCTAATATTACAATATCCAGTTACCTAAATGTGTCTTCTAATGCCACATGTCCATCTGCCACTGGCACTATCAATCAATCAATCAATCAATTTTATATAGCGCCTTTCATAGTGGACCACCATCAAAGTGCTTTAGAAGATGCAGTAACAAAAATAAAATCCATAATACTTTAAATACAGAGAAATGCTTAATACATGATATACAGTAAAAAATAAAATGCATAATACATTAAATACAGTGAAAAGTGCATAATACATGACATAGTAGCAGCAACACAGCAGCTAACATCAGACATCAGGCTTAAAGAGCATGGAAAGCAAGAGAGAGCAGGTGGGTCTTAAGAGTTGATTTAAAGCGAGCGATGGTGGGAGGGAACCAAAGTTGGGAGAGAGCTCCAAAGAATTGGAGTCATGAAGCTAAACGAGCGTTCTCCAAGTGTGGTGCACTTTTGCTTGGGGATAACAAGCAGGCCAGAGTTGGAGAACCTCAGCTTGCGGGCAGGGACATACAGTGGCTCTCAAAAATATTCACCCCCCTTGTCTTTTCCACATTTTATTGTGTTACAACATAGAATCAAAATGGATTTAATTAGGAGTTTTTGCCACTGATCAACACAAAAAAAGTCCATAATGTCAAAGTGAAAAATAAAATCTACAAATTGTTCTAAATTAATTACAAATACAAAACAGAAAATAATTGATGTGGCAAAAACTCCTAATTAAATTCATTTTGTAACACAATAAAATGTGGAAAAGTCCAAGGGGGGTGAATACTTTTGAGAGCCACTGTAGCAGGTCAGCAGGTTGAGGAGGTAATCGGGATCTGTGTGATGAAGGGCATTGTAGGTGAGCAGGAGAGTTTTGAAAATAATCCTGAACTTTACAGGTAGCCAGTGCAGCTGGGCAAGACGGGGTGTGATGTGATCACGTTTTTTACATCTGGTAAGGATCCTGGCAGCGACATTCTGAACTAGCTGGAGTCGGTTTATGGTGAATGCCGGGAGACATCACAAGTGACTGGGTTTGCAACGCCACTGCATCCAGCATAGAAAACAGATTGCATGCGTCCGGATAGATAAGAGGACATCCAGGAGAGATAGGTTCCAGAGATCCCAGGATACTTCTGAAGGCGGTCAAGAAGAATGCCATGATCTATGGTGTCAAAAGTGTGACCTAATGAGCACCCCCATGCAAAGCATATGAGGCAATAATCTGAGTCCAATTTATATTATAAAATGTGCTGAAAAAATACAGTCAGCTCTCATTAATATGAATTAAGGTCTTATCAGTAATTCTCATTATCAGGAGTCAAACCAATGCATACTGTCAGTTTTTATTGATGTTACAGTAACACACTGAAATCAGTTACACTACACTGAAAAGTATTATAAATGGAAAAGTACTTTTTTTTTAAGTATACATTGCAAAAACAGTTTCATCAAAAAAGCAAAGGCAACTGTAAGTTACAGTATATTGCATGGGCAGTAATATGCTAGTCAAAATCTATGATGCAACATTATTCTAACATATAAAATAACCATGTGCATTTCAAGCAGTGCATTTCAATGTCAGGTATTGAGCACATCGGAAACGTTGATTGCTAAAATTGCTAAAACGTGCTGGATTTTCCAGCACGACACTTACTTGTTTGTTTGTTGATTCGTTTGGCCCTCGTGCCCTTTTGTTTTGTGTTTTGTGTTTTGTTTAAATATTTTGTTTGTTAATAAATACGCTGAGTGCCCATCCACTGTTTTGGTGTCAGTTACTTCCTGGTCCGTGACGTCATCCACCTCACCACTGCGAGCCAGACACTTGCATTGCAGTTTGCTATTAATAGTTCTCTATTTGTTGACAAAGTATTCACAGGAATGTTGAAATCTGAGCAGCACCTTTCTTCTTGTATTTTGGTGCATTATCCACTACTTCAACACCTCCACTTTTGTTTGCAAGGATAATGCATGTTTTCTGTGCTGGTCACTCATTTCAGTCCTGGAAGTGGCATTGATCATGATGGCAACTTGAATACTGTGTCTATGGCAATGCAAAATGCATCATAGGATCAGTAGTTCTAAAACAGTACTAACATACAGTAGAGAGGCACAAATCTGGATGCAAGTGACTACATTTCCCAGTATCCTTTACACTTAGCTGTTCCAACTAAGGCAATTCATTTTATTTATATTTGTCTTACCTGGGGGTGCTCCAAAATAATTCACACAAACAGGAAATTTGTGTTAAATTAATTTGTATTATAAGAAGTAATTTACAATAAGCGACTTGTAAATTTGTCCTGGACCATGTTGATAATTCATAGTATCAGGAATTTTTATCCGAGTTCATTTTAATGAGAATGAACTGTATTTAAGCAGAACATGAGCACAATAAATATATTATGCAGTCAGGGAACGTATTGGAGGTGATAGACATACAGGTGATCTTTAACTTCTGTGTAATCGGTTGCAGATTGGATTGTAAACAGCAGATGGAACCAGATGCAGCCCCGGTACGAGGTGAGATCAGGTGTGGAAGGCAAGCCAGTTTTGTCATACCTAGTGAAATTGCTTTTAATTTTGTGGTTGTTTCTAACAGACCACTCTTGTAGAAACAGGATTGTCTTTTAACACTAAAACAAATCATGGTTGTTGTGGGTGTCACGTTTGATTAAACTTATTGTGGGGTTTCAAACAAACATGAACATTAAAAATAAAACTGTGTTGGACTACTGGATACAGAAATCCCTCCCTGTGCACTTCAAGTTTCAGATCCCTCTGTTTTAGTATCTTCACTACAACTCCCAACTTTGTTTGATTCTAAATTGTCACTAAAACAAATATCATTGTCATCATGATACAGTATTTGGCAATTTACAAAACAGCACCACAAAAACAGTTCTTACCGTGTTTTCTCAGTACATGCCAAAGTAATCGGACTGTAAGTGAGTGTTAAACCGAGTGCGTGTAAACAACAACACAAAAGCACAAAATGGCTTTGAAGGGTTGGAGAAAACATCTTGTTTCAACTTTTTACCGGTTCAGTGACTATATTAATTCCTTGGGGGTTTTTTAGTGGTTTTTTTTTTTTTTTTTTGGTGAACGTGATTAAACTGGGCACTTTGTTTTACGTGAAGTGACTGCATGTAATAATTGTTACTGAATTTCCAAATGCATATTTGCTTTTTATTTTTTTCTTCTGCACCTGAATCCATTCTGTCCTGCTAAGAGCTAAATGTACTGTTTTAGGCCTTGTGGTGTAGTGGCCGGATGGTCAAGGCTGGTCAGCGGCAGAAATAGCAAACCCAGACACAGAACTTCAGTCTAAATCGCCTTGGCGCACTTTTAATAATACCAAACACATCAAAACAGGAACAAATAAAAGTTTTGAACAAAACAATTCTTACTAGTGTATTCTGTTCATGGGTGATCACCGATGTTCAATTGAATTGATCCATAAAACATGGAAATATAACTGGTTATACAGTGACGCTAGGGGTGTGCAGAGAACCCATTACCCACGTTTGTATTGATAGACATCACACTGGCACTCATACTCAGATCAGGGCAATGTCACCGGAAGTTGGCAGGGCTTAAACACTGTAGCACAGAAATAGCATCTGATTGGTTGATTACTGAGCAACAGCGAATCAGCTTTGAGAGCTGCTCTGCAAAAAAGCCCCCAGACTGTGTTGCAAGCATATAGAAATTTCAGATAGAAATTACAGGTATAAACTGGAATGTCTAGAAAACTGGATGTCAACATTGAACAAGGAAATACATACTAGAGGTAAACTGTCTCTGTATGTTCAGCACGGAGAATCCACAATGAATGAATGAATGAATGATTTATTGATTGCGATTGCAGATGATTTAATGAACACAGGGCCCGATGACTGTGATGGGCGCTCAGGGTCCGAGTGAAAGATAAATTTGGCCAGCTGGAAAAACATGAACAGTTACGTGCATCCCAGTGCCGCAGATAGGAAGTGGCTATGGGCCACCTCCCCCCAAAAGACAAGGCCTGCCAAACCATGATGGAAAAATAATAGTAATTAACGCACCCCACAGTGGCGCACTGCCACCTACCCCCCAAAATATTGACAAGTTAATGAAAACGAGCAGCTGAGACATGGCCCATCCCCCAGAGCATGACTGCGCTGGGGGAAAGAGCCCAGCCTCTGCAGCCTGACTGCGCATTCCGCAGAACTAAATACGAACCGCTCAGCACAAAAAAACCCTACTCACATATTTTTTTATTTTTGATGTACGGGGAAACCTCAGGGAATCCATGGCTGAGGTTAGCCCTTCCTCCAGCTCTAAGTGGTCAACTCCCGTTTCGGCTTCTCAGCGTGTGATTGAGACGCCGAAACAAAAGAAGCAACATGGGAGAATAACACACAGAGCCTTTATGCGCTGACACCATACAATTAAACCTTCTAAAGGTTTAAAAATTTTAAATAAAGGGCCTTCTATAAGTTTGATTGAATAACACATTGGACATAAACTGGAATGTTTTGATTGAATCCATGTTCTACTGAAGCTTTCTGCTTGGTTTCATAGCTTCTTCTGTTAAGGAATAAAATAAAAACACACTGTGGAATTCCACTGTGTCAGTCGGGATCTATTGACATATACTGTATATAAATTATCTGCTCCAGGAGTTTTTTTTTGCCAGCTGTGTTAACAGAGCCTTGGGGAAATGCGTGGAACCATCCTGGAATGCGCATGCCTGCATGGAGCGCCTCACAGTGCATTGCTGCTCATCACATTGTTTGAAGTTCCCCTGATGCCCAGAGCGTCTGTCTGATTCCAGCTAATACTCCCTGTCATCTCCTCTCCAGGGAGCAGTGGTGAAGCAGAACATCAGAGAGAACTGTGACAAATCCCAGGGAGCCCGCTCAGCCATCTGTCAGCCTCCTCTGCTTACTGCCACAGCCACCCTTGCTTGTTAATAACAGAGTTAGATATGTCAAAACAGAAACATGACTGCAACACAGCAGAGAACCAAATGCTGACAGCCCTTTCCTGTGGAATAAACTGGAAGGCATCCACAAACATTGGGTTTAATGTAATTAAAAAACATGTTAGCCATTGACTTAATGTGTAAACTCTTGGTGAAGCTCTACATAATAGTATTGTAGGGGAACTGATAGCATTTAATTGAGTTATAGGCTTTCTTTTGTAAAATGTTGCTCCAGTAGTGGTGTACCAGTTTGTGTATACTATCTGAAACAAAAAGGCCAAGTTATCAAGTGTCCAGCTGTTTAAAGTGGAGATATCAAAAACACAAGCCAAGTTTCAAGAAACCATTGGGACAACCTTGCCCAGCACAAAGAAAATAGGCACAACTGCAAAACCGATGGGGCCAAGGTTGCCCCAATTGTTTGGCTTGTGTTTTTGATGCAAGTTCGATCTGCTTTTATTGTGCCTGAAAAACACAAGCCAAGTTAATAGAAGCAATTGGGGCAACCTTGACCTATTACGGGAATAGCAAAATTGTTCAACCTATATTGAGGCAATGTATTGCTGTTTGGATAGGGTAAATGTAAATAGTGGCCTAGTCTGTTGAAAGGATTAAGATGTGAATCTGTGTATCATAGCGATATGTAGCTGGACGTTAAAGGATATATGCACTTTAAAGTTGTGTGTGCAAAAGTATGTATGTTCAATGAAAGTGTCATTCATAGCAACTACATTTTTTTCACATTAAAAATGTGTTTGTTACACATAAATTACACATTATTATTTTTTTTTATATTATTAAGTTTGCAATATAAACCCTGTGTGGGAATCGAGCCCAAGACATGCTTTCAATGCAGCTTGTAATGCAGACACCGTAGCTTTCACACCACAAAGTTTGTACTTCCATTTCACAACATTTCCAAGTAGTATGGCAGTAAAGTTACAGTTTAACAAATAACAAGATTTTGTAAATAATGATTATGTATTCTCCCGATTGTATTGAAAGCTTTCATCCAATTTTGCAAGCTATCATAATAAGCTTGATCCGTTCATTTAGTATATTGTACTACAGGAAGTAGTACTCGGAGATGGTGTTGAATTTTCAAAATGTTTGTTTTATTTGAAACTACAGAGAATTCCTGTTATTATTGTAGAAGCTATTCAAGATCTGGACATCTGGAGAAAGTTCTACAGGACACACAAAGGGATAGCTGTGGGTTGGAATCACACTTTTTAAAAACATTGCAAACTATGATCATGGCAACCTTTGCATGTGAGAATTAGGCTATATTTCCGTCGGCCACTGGGGATCGTTTGAAATCGTTTTGAAAGCAGACTTGTTCATTTCCATCAGCAGCAGATCAAGATCAAATCCATTTCAGCTGGTAGTCCCTTAGCCCCAGTTAGGACTGCAGGCTGTCAGAACCATCTCTTCAACTAACGCAGATGGTGAAAGTTATCTAAGAGGCAGATTTTAAATCTTGCATTGCAGAAAAAGACTCTGTGCACTATTTATATACATGCGCATTCCAAAGGCTCCTGTGGCAGAACAGAGGCCCTGCACCTGTACATTTGTATATACAGCAGAAGCCTGTTACTTCAACCGCTTTGATCCGAATCACCTTATTAACCACACTGTGTCCCTGACAAATTCTAAATGGCTGACAAACAAAAAGGACAGGACTTACTCTAGTTGAAAAACTGAAAATGATTGAATGTTTGAAAAGGCTGAAAGTGCTGTTCAACTTGCTGAAGAGTATGGTGTGAGAAAGTCAACAAGTACTGACATAAAAGCTGCAAAACAAAAACTTGAGAAATTCTCAAGTACCACGGAATCATGCATCGCCACAGCACTGCGAAGAACTGTGCGACTCTGTCAAGACAGTGCGAGAGAGAAAGCGTGTACAAAAAAGGGAAAGAGAAAGGGCTCAGATTGCAGGACCAGTACTTAAAGAGAAAGCATTGTTCTTTCATGGTCCACTACATCCAGAGGACAACAGTTTTAAAGCTAGTGATGGATGACAGTACAGATTTAAAAAAAAGGTACAGCATCAGGTAGCTTCGCTTAGCAGGAGAAACCTCAGCGTGGATACGTTTTACATTTTCTGAAGAGACATGAGTAAGACAGTTGCAACAGTAGTTAGAAGTGGAAATATTAATAAGAAACATAGGCTGGAAATTACAGGTGGAACCCTAGTTAATTTAATTTGGAATTAAAAATTTATACAGACACTTGATTTGAGAATATAGTATTGAAAATAGTTTTTTCTTTTTTTTAGGTTTTTTGTTTTGAGTGAAAGCAATGGCCCAATACAACCATACAACTAAATGTACCTAACTGTTATGTATGTGCAACAGACTTTGCATAAACGTAAAAGCCAGAGACTGAACTATAATACAGTACAGGTAAGAAATGAAAGTTACTTTCACCTCTGGAGCTTTGACATAACATACTTATTGAGGTGCTACCGTGCCTTCAGTCAATATCTGACTTCTCCCCTTCCCTTTCATTTGTCTATATCAATGCTCTAATTTTGTCGTTGTTATCCATCTATCTACCAATTAAAAGAAAATCTCTGTTCCATTTTCGAATTACAATTTGCAGATGTTACGTAATCCCTTAATATTCACTGATGGCGCTGCCTGCTCTTGCTGTCGCAACTATGATCACACACACATCTACTATTAAACTATTCCACACTGAGTGTGGAACTGGGGCCAAGGTTCAGGTCATTGTATTGTCCTTTGAGGGACAGGGATTCGTTTGGGGATAGTTAAGTACAATAGGGTGTGTGTCAGCGAGACCTCTCGTAATAGTGAGAGCAGCGCAGGCCATGTTGATGGCAACCTTTCATTTTAACTTGTTTTTCTTGTGTTTCCTTTTATCTATTTTGTATTTCTGTTCAACGTACACCACAGTGTATTGTCACTCGGACAATACAGTTTAGATAATCTCACAGGCAGATCTTGGAGATGTGACGGTCTGGGGAACACAACTGTCTTGCACAAACCTCTCAGATTCTATAGGTACCCCAACAAGCAGGTTGTATGTAGTATATAGCAAGGCAGCTCTGTTGCACTGCATCACTTCTGTAGCTATGCAAACTCACACAGTTTCATAAGTCTATTTTTAATTATAAAACAACCGATTTATTCCAGTATGAGACCATTCTCTTCCTTCTCAGGGGCCCACATTCACTCATAGGGTTACATTGCACAGCATGGTACGGTTGATCTTATCTTACAGCTGTATAAATCACTGCCTACACAGAACCTGCTTTAATGTCTCGTAAGTATTACAAAGCTGGCATACAGCTCATTATTTCAGAAACAACATTGACGTTAAAAATATTGCTAAATAAATGCCTGAGTGGCGTTTCGACTGTACTTCCGTGTCTCCTCCCTTTATCGGCATAACCCACACCCCCTATCACAAGAGAAACAGTATGAACTTTACTGGGATTTCTTAAGGAAAATGTAAATGCTAAGTAGCTTCAAATATTGTCTCTATGGTGTTTCCTAATGCAATTACTCAAATTATTCATTTCTTGATAAACTCTTTGTGAAAGTCCTTTGATCTGAACTCAGGAGCAGTTCTCCAGCTCTAGTTGTCAGATTGTCTTTTGTATTTCACTGGACTGCGCTAGCTCTTAACCTGATTCATCGGACTGCGCTAGCTCTTAACCTGATTCACTGGACTGCGCTAGCTCTTAACCTAATTCACTGGACTGCGCTAGCTCTTAACCTGATTCACTGGACTGCGCTAGCTCTTAACCTGATTCACTGGACTGCGCTAGCTCTTAACCTGATTCACTGGACTGTGCTAGCTCTTAACCTAATTCACTGGACTGCGCTAGCTCTTAACCTGATTCACTGGACTGCGCTAGCTCTTAACCTGATTCACTGGACTGCGCTAGCTCTTAACCTGATTCACTGGACTGCGCTAGCTCTTAACCTGATTCACTGGACTGCGCTAGCTCTTAACCTAATTCACTGGACTGCGCTAGCTCTTAACCTGATTCACTGGACTGCGCTAGTTCTTAACCTGATTCACTGGACTGCGCTAGCTCTTAACCTGATTCACAGGTTATATTATATATTTTAGTACGAGCAGATGCCTGTTTCCTTGTATTTGGAGCCCCACGTATATTTTAGAGTTCGTGCAGATGCCTGTTTCCTTGTATTTGGAGCCCTGCGTATATGTTATAGTACGATCAGATGCCTGTTTCCTTGTATTTTTTGCATATTGCTTTTGATAATAAAGTGTCCCCAATGCAGTAATTATTGTTGATTATTACCAGTTCAAACCAGTACAAAATAGATGTAGTCGTGCTTATAAAGTAACTCCCAACGACTGTGGATTTTGACGCCTCACCTCATGAAGATCAAAGCGTCATTGTTAAGATGATTAACTGGCCTTATCATCCCTCAATCAGAAACAGAGCATAGATTGATTTATTTATACAAAAGTATCGCAAAGCACTGTACAGTACATAGCAGAAAAAAAGATCAAACCACAGTACATTTCTATAGCATGTCACACATACAACTGCCACAATCAGACCATTTAAATAACAGATTTAAATAAAAGTATACACATAATAATACAAAAGCAGCAATTTTAAAGTTACATTAAAACCCACTAAGATAAGAAAGCCATTTTATAAAAGTGCGTTTTTAGTCTTGACTTGAAAACTGTAACGGCCCCAGCTTCCCTGACAAACGAAGGCTGATCATTCCATAATTTAGGAGCTCTACAAGAAAAAGCCCTACCTCCCGTGTTGCTTTTGTTGACCCTAGGAATAACCAGCAGCCCTACATCCTGTGATCTCAGAGTGCGGTTTGGAAGATACAGGGTCAGTAATTCCTGCAAATAACTAGGTGCTAATCCATTCAGAGCCTTGTAAATTAACAGCAAAATCTTAAAATGAATTCTATACTGCACAGGGAGCCAATGTAAAGAGGCCAAAACAGGGGTAAAATGTTTACTTTTCCAGGTTTTAGTCAGAATTCTAGTGGTGGTATTCTGAACAAGCTGTAAGCGAGATAACACTTGTTTTGGTACATCAGAAAACCAAACCTTTGTTTCTAGATGAAACAAAGGCATGCATTAGTCTCTCAGCATCAGATTCAGAAATAATTGGTCTACGTTTGACTATATTTCTCAAATGGTAAAAATATACTTTAGTAACTTCCCTAATATGAGTCTCAAATGATGGTAAAGAGATATGGAGATAAAATGAACATTCATTATTATAGCATCAGAACCCACAAGCACTCTGGATGATTGCAAACATCATTAGCAAGACACAAGAAAAGTGGATCAAACAAATAAAATGGCATTTGAAGCATTTTACACTAAAACAAATAATCGCTTAAGTAAATACGAGAAGATTGTTCCCAGAATGTTTTAATTCCAAGCATACAACCCCATTGCCCTATAGTTCCTATTAACTGTGTTTAATATTTAGCTGTTTCTTTAAAAAATCTTACTGTTTTTGGTTGTATCGCGAAGGTAGGTTCTGTGGTCATGATTTTTCTTTACGAGGAGTACTGACCAGGGTTTAAAAAACAAAATGCTTTATTATCACAAGCAATAGGATCACTGGTCTCTCTTTTGATTCTTTGTTTGTATTATATACTTCAATTTGGAATATATAACTATTTCAAAGACAGAGCTGCTGATTAATTGTATGTTTACTGGTACTTCATGTGTTGTAGTTCAAACTCGCTCCAATGGTCTATCTACGGTCACACCATGTGACCTACAGCAAAGACACCACAATCCAGCAGTGTATCTCAATGCAGTCTCTAATCAAAACTGTTTAGGGGTCATATTTGATCCTGATTGTATAATAGTAACATAAGCAGGGGTATCCAAGCCTGGTCCTGGAGAGCCCCAAATCCTGCCGGTTTTAAAGGTGTCTTTACATCATCAGTGGCGAAAGATCTGGAACACATGTTAATCCCGACTAATTAAGCCAATAATTGGTTCAATTAAGTAACAGAACTTGGTTGAAATGAAAACCAGAAGACCCTATAGCTCTCCAGGACCAGGGAAGACCCCAATCGACTGCAATAGTGATCTGACTGGTTATGAAGGTTGTGTTAACTTAAAATAATTGCATCTAACAAAATAGTTCCATGACTTTTATCCACCATGCATATTCATTCATTATATCAGTCTTATAACAAATAAACATGATATCTGGTACTCTAGCAAAACTGAATTTCAGCAGCCTTAGCAACATTAGACGTCGGTACTGTTTCCAATGACCCTACCCATGCTTTGTGGTTAATTGTTGACAATGTCACCTTTAACAGCTGTGTATAAATGTGACTCCTAATTGAAATCAGCATCTGTAGGGATGTCCTTCCCAGGCACAGGAAATGAGAAGCCGTCATCCTTTATAATAACTTCGACACCAGGGAATATTAAAGAGCCATCTGCTTTTCTGTTTCCATTTAAAAACAAGACACACACTCAGGCCATGTCACGTGCTGAATCAGTATGCTTTTAGAGCTTAACCGTGCAGAAATGCTGCTTATTAATAGTTTACTGCAACACAGTCACAGTTTGTCTTTATAATAGTAAATAAACCTAGGCTCCCGCCGGCATATTCTTTAAAAGTTGGGGTCAGAATATTTGCTATTGTAACCGCGCTAAGGACCTGTCCGGAATGATTTGAGAAAATTCCCAGCATGCACTGCACTCAAGCAAGCTACGTCATCACGTTGCTGCCTTCCTGTGATTAACTAGGCGGTAGCATGAAATACCGTCATTAAATGTTCACTGTGTTATACATTATATGAGCATAGCAAAAGTAAAATAAGATTAAATATATGTTGCTTACTGTGGCAGGGCGAAAGCCCTAAAATGTAAATAGTGTGCGTGGGAATGGAAGGTTGACAAGGGTGGGGTTAATTCTGTTCTAGCTGTGTTTTTGAGAACACTACAGGCTGGGCATTCACCGATCACCATAAAGTTCTCAAAAACAAAGGATTTTATACCCCTTTTATACATGCAGCCATTCTCCAATTAGATCTCAATTACCTAATTGAGGAATGGCCACACCTGTGATTGTTGGCAGGGACAGAATTAACCCCACCCCTGCCAACCTTTCATTCCCACAAACACTATTTTCAATTGAGGGCTTTCGCCCTGCCACACTTACCTTTCCAAAAGTTTTTATAATCCTCTTCATCAACGTCCACCGCAAGCACTGAAGAAGGTAGTGTTTTCAAATGATTGTGCTCTGTGATGTCATCATTACACCATAGTGTCTTCACCTTACAAAGTGTGCATGCTCATTCTCATCTCCTGAGAGAAGTACTCCCTGCTGTTTAATACAAGTGGAAAAGCACCCTTCCGGAACACAATGTTTCAGAATCCTTTCTAAACGATTCCAGAATGCAAGTGTAAATGCAGCATTTGTGAAAGAAGGCTGGGCTGTTTAATAATGAATTGGAATGGCACTGAGTCAGTATGTGATTGAAACAGTAAGTAATTGCAAAGCAACTCAGTGTTAGTTTATATTTTATGGATTTTCAAGCGTATTTTAAGCAAACTAAATCAAGATGTTTGCAGCTTACTGAAGCATACCGATGGCATCCCCACAAGTTGCCTGTTAGATATCCCCTTGCAGGGGTTACACAAAACATTTGAACCCCCAGCCAACACACAGGGTGGAAAAGGGTACCAGGCAATCTTTAAGCAAGACGGAGGTCTTTCTTTGAAATGCTGGCAGGAGTCCAGGTTTATTTACAAGATTCACAAATTTCAACACAGCTGTTGCTAGGGTACCAACAATGGTATCTCCTAGCACAAAATCTCTTCACATGATACAGAACAGAAATGTCCAAAAAAAAAAAGCAAAATATTGTGAATAAGCCAAACTTTTCACAGGGCTAATATGCGCACCTGCAGCAGGAACACTAGCCTACCCGACAACCTGATTTTATTGGTAGCTTTGCAGAAGCTTTTAAGATTCAGCAGAATCACTCAGCTCACCACAGCTTATAAAATCTGATTTCCAGAACCCTTCCACACCTTCTGGCTGCAGTGACGCCGTCCGGGGGGGGGGGGGGGGGGGGGGATAACCGGGACTGCAATAAAATCATACACTAAACTTGAAATCTTGTTTTTCGTTTTGGCTGAACAGTGATAGCAGGTTTGCTGCAGTGTGCGTGCGACAGACTTCAGTGCACAAAAGAACAGGTATTACTGGAGCTTAACAGCTTTTCCAAAATCTATCACCATGAACCTGGCTCTCAAAATCAGAAAGAGAAACAGGAATCAGAACTGAGAAATGAGTAGATTCTTAAGTATTTTAACTCCTGCAAATCAAGCCAAAAATGATGTCCTTACATTAAGCACTTACCGCAGGGAAAAAAAGGAAACTCGGCGACAGTCCATCTCCAAAATGTTAAGAGTGACTTGTGTTACTCAAGACCCAGGTATGAGGCCAGAGAAAAAAAATTTTGAGAGGCAAAATATCATCAAATCTTGTTTCTTAGAATATTCAGAGAAGTGTCACCATCATCTAGTAGGGTCGTTTTCCAAAATGATGCATTAAGGTACGACAGGGGGTGGGTTAACATGAGATAACCGCACACGTAGGGTGTTATAAGGCCCGACGCAAAGCCCCTCAGTGTGCGGTTATCTCATGTTAACCCACCCCCTGGAGTGCATTAATGCTATTATAAATTAAATTTAAAATTACTATATTTATTTACTTTTTAAATTAACATAGCAAATTAAAAAAATATGTTCAAAAACAGTAAATATCACTACGCACTACTATTACTTTTTAGACAGAAATAGGATTTCGTTTTCAGAAAAAAAAAAAAAAAACATTATATAACGTGATTATCTCGAGTTATCACTTTTAGTTCCGCATACACAGTAAGTGTTAGTTTGCTAACATGATGGTTCATTTCAGAATGATATTTATAGGTTTGTTTTTTTTCAGGCTGTGTGACAGGGTAGCCCAGGGTTGACGTCCCCAGACCAGAAAGCTTCCAGAAACAACATAGGCAGGTACTCGGGTGAAAGGAGTTCTCTTGCGCCGTTTTTATTAAACAAACATAAAATAAATATTTTAACAAAAAACGAACATAAAAACAAATACTGTGCTGGTCTGCCCAGCACGAGTAACACTTCCTTACTGATCTTTTTACTTACTGTTTTGTTTTTGATTTTCTCCGCTCGCACTTGTTCTCTTGCTTTTATACCGGTGACCATCTCCAGACTAGCAATAAGTTAATCAATTAATTAATCTGGAGACGGTCACCTTCTGCACGGGGCTTTTAATATTTGCTGGTCGACAGCAACTCTGTTTATAAGTAAGCCGCTGCCGACCACGCATTTTCACGTGATGTCACGTGATGGCAGGGCCGAACTGCTAACAAATCACCCCTGCCAGACCACAGTCAAACCAACAATAACAAACAAAACAGCATGTTTTTAACTAGACACAACATACATTCAAATCATGCAAAACAACACATTTCCTTTTTAAATAATAATACAGTACAAGCACCAGTGCTGAAGAAACACACTATTTACAAGCAGGGCTTTGCCCTGCCCCCTCTAATTATATGCAGGGCTCTCCTCTGCCCTGCCACACAGACACACAAAAGGCTGATAAAAAAATAGATTAAAAAAAATTAGTTATGTAGCTGAATTTACAGCTCAAAGTTTCATTTTGTCCCATAATTTATCAGGCAGCCTGGCAATTCAGCAGCTACAAGCTGATTATCAACCTGCTTGGATAAGTTTCGGAGCTTGTCAGAAACAGCTTTCTTTACAGCTTTTTCCCAGCCATCATTTGAATGGATATTTCTTTGAAACCTTATTGCCATATAAACTTGTTTTTTTCCCCTCGCTGTGCAATTAAGGTCTGAGATAGTGTGTGTTTGAGTAGAATGCAATACAAAAATTAGCTTTTTCTTGTAAAAATACACATTAAAGTACCATAGGACCTGGGATTCTGAGCCCTTAGGTTTAATTTGAATTGTCTATTAAATGAACAAGGTCTGGAGCCCCTGTCCAGGTTAAATTGTAAACCTGATCTACTTTAAGCAGTCATGTATTTCTTTTTTGTGATTAATTTTGTATTTGTTTTACAAACCAGAATGCAAAGCTTTGACACTCAATAAACTATCTACAGAAACAAGACAAAACAAGCATAGTGTTCACCTCAGCCCAAGCAGACACTGTGGTAGATGAGTCTTGTTAACCCTTGCTAAGACCAGCTCCATTCCAACAATGACTCTGAAAGAGTTTGAAAAGTGACGGGTCACAGGGGGTCTGGATCAATCCATGAATGCAAGATTGTTGTCTTTGTAGCAGTCAGACCAGTCAACAGGAGTTTGGAGGAGAGTAGGGGCCGCTGCATTTGAGACAGATCACATAATAAAAGTAATCCCAGAGTCACAAGCACCACAGATCCAACCACGTCAGACAAAACAGATGCAACCTCAGACCAGAATTCTTCTATTGCAGGACATTTTTTCATACTGTCGCCCAGTCTACAGCACCACCAAGCTTGTCTAACTCAGAATCCCACTGTTGTGTAACAGCAGGGGTTTAGAGAACAATCTATTAATTTCCTGTGTATTTTGGAAATCAGCCCACGTGATGAACCAAGGGGAGGCATCCAGTTTGCATCCATAGGGTGGACTGGCTGGGCCGCGCCCCACGGGACACTAAGTGTGCATTGCTGCTCTATCTCAAATATAAGAAATATGAAAACCTGTCGATGGAGAAATTCTCCTTAAGGTCCTGGAACGTGTGCATATTTTGCCCATCACATGGTGGCTAGACAAACGGCTGTCCACCAGTGAAAATGTTTCAGTTATGCCAAATTGGGGGCTGACTGCAGAATTTGAAAGAGTAGTCCAATGATTTTTTTTTGCTTTGGAGGACTTAGCAATAATTGGACCACCTTTTTGTTAGAAAGATTTCGACTTCAGTCCTGCAGTCTGTGTGATGCAGACAATTTCTATTCAAACCCCAAAAGGCCTGCAACTGAAAAGACTAGTAATAAAATGTCAGGTTTTCATTTTTTCTGTTGCAATGTGCAAGGTCAAAGTCTAGGGCGCTTGCCAGTACATGCAAATTTAGAGATTAAGGAGTGAGTTTCTATAAAATTCTTAAGAGAGCTGCAAAGGCAGCATAAAGCAGAAAAGAAATTGAATATGAATATGAGGTAGCACATTCATTTTAATGGCTGAGATTCTTCCCTTTTACATTTTTGGATTAGCCCACCATAGTTGTCTTTACGAATCTGAATGCCTAAATACTTAAAGCCTTCACCTTGTCATTTTAAGGGAAGGTTATTGGGTAGTTGTGCCTATTTACTTCAATTAACCAGAACATGGACCAAAATAATGTGTGTGATTATTTAACAAGCATATTGCAGGAACTCTTGTAGTTGTGTTTTTATAATTTCTGGTTTCTGCTGTTTATAATATGCTCCGTGTGTTGACAAGCAGGTTTTAAAATCTTGAATACCAATTTATTATATATTTTTTTTTACAGTGGTTTGGTATAGTAAAGCTAGACCATCTGAATCACATAGATAAAAAGAGAGCCTCCCTCTGCTGCATAAATGATCCTGGGACGAGGGCAGAAACACGTGAATGGGAGAATTGTCTGCCACTGAAAGGTTACAATGTTTCATTCCTGCTTACTATCAACAGCTTGTTTTTCTGCATAGATCTGCTCCACCTCAGAGTTACGTGGCTCTATATTAGAATTCCAACACTCAAGTTTTTTTTTTATAGTATAAACTTGGCAAGGAGGAAAAGGACATTGCAGCACCCCCAAGCGGGCCGCATGCAGTCCGCAGGCCGCTGGTTGCTCACCACTGATCTAGAGTGTCCTTTCACTTGTTTTAAGAAGGAGAGAAATGAGCGATATTTTTTTAATGTAAAGTATGTTTTATTGTGTATTCTGCTTAGAGATACAGGTAACACTTTAAGGTGCTGCTTATAAATGGTTTATAACTGTTTTATAAATATATAATATATACTTAATAACAATGTTATAATGTGTTAATAACATACAACAGGTGGTTTATAACCATGTAATAGCCATCAATATAATTACATTTAACCCTTTGCGGTCCATTGTCGGACTGGGTCCGACATTGCAATTATTCCTCACAGGTCCTTTGTCGGACTGGGTCCGACATCATTATAGCAACGCAATAAACGGGTGTTTAGTCGTTTTTTCTCCGGAAAAAGCCGAGAAAACCATTCAATTGCCGAGTGGTAGCGACAGGAGCCGAGACAAGTCGGAAAAAAAAAAAAAGGCGTATTTCATGGTATCAGGTATCAGATAATGGGCGTCCATAGTAAACAAGCTGGCTAAGTGCGTCAGCGCACTGAGACTATCATGGACATTTGCAGAGCTTTTTTCAGATGTTATAGTAATAAAATAATGACTTGGATCGCATTATTGAGGAGTTTGGTGATAAAACGAGTGATCTGGAGATGATCGATCGGTATGTACGACTATTATTATTATTATTATTTATTTCTTACACAGCTGAACGCTATAGCAAACAAAAGGATGGGGCGGGGCTGGAGATGCCTAGTGTGTGCTTTGTTGATATGCAGGGCCATTTAAACCCGTTTGACTGTGAAAAAAAATACTTTTAAACAGCGCGTATAAAATTAACTGAGCGTGTGAAAATTAATTAGACCTGGCGTGCCTGACGCGCGATTAATAAATGGACCGCAAAGGGTTAAACATCCCAAAGTATAATAGGTGGCTAACCCTAACCCTGTTATACTTTGGGATGTTTAAACATAATTCTGTCTATGGCTATTGCATGGTTATAAACCACCTATAATGCATATTAACACCTTATAACTTATTTATTAAGCATCTATTATATATTTATAAAACATTAATAAACAGCACCTTAATATAAAGTGTTACCAAGATGGGTGTATAAAAATGTGTTATTTTATTACCTGAGGGACCTTACAATACTTCCTGAAAGTTTTGCTGAAACATATTGATGTTTGGGAAAATTACAAAACATTGTTTCACCTGAGTGATTGCAATGACATAATACACGTTTATTCTCAGGATCTTTATAAGCAATAATGTAAACACTACTCTCGATTTTTTCTCAAAATAAATATTTATAATATAATAAATAGTATCTGCTTATATCCACTCGTTTCTTGATATTTATAAATGTTGTGAAAACCTTTGAGTCTGTTATGCAAGCAGCTTCCTGCTAATGTACAATACCAAATGCCCCACGACCTCAACCTCCTGGGAAAGATCTGTCCCTAGCCCTACTACATCAGAGGCATCAGTGTGCAGGATAAAATGTATGAATCAGGCTCAATTTACGTATTCATTTATTTCAGTTGTAGGGCCAATTTAAAATACTCTCCTGTCTCAAAGTGCACAGTATGCCTCTTTTAATTTTTTTTTTTTTAACCGCACACAGATGGACACACTGATGATGTTTCGCACATTTTTATATGTCAGCTCCACAGTCGTAAGAATATTTTTTTTTCCCTCCATAATGAATTATAAAGTGCAAAGCCAATCACATTGAATATAAAAGCTTTTTTAAACAATGCAAAGTCTGCAAAACATAAAAGTACCTAATTTTGGTTTGAAGCTGGAAAATTAATGGTTACCATGCATAGGCATGATGGGAAATACTGTACAGTGACTGCATCTGTATTTGTCACCTTCTTTTTTAAATTTTATGTGCAAACTCTATGGCCGAACATGTATTTAAGAAAAATAAAACCGTTCTTTTCAGTGCTGTGAAAGAATGGGCTGGAAATGTCCGCTCCCCACTCCGTTCCAGCAACTACCCCGCTCTGCTCCCCTGCTCCATATACAATTGACTCGCTCTGGTCAGCTCACACTCTCTGTCCCTAACGCAGGGCCAGATGAACTAATATGCCAATAACACCATTCATCATAATATGCATAGGGCCCCCAAAATATGGGTTAGCGTAGGGCCCCCACATCCTTTAATCTGCCCCTGCTGCTCATAGTATCTCTCTGCTCTAAGAACAAGAAACTCAGCCCTGGCTGAACAGAGCTTTAAAATTACCTTTATGAACAGGCGGCCATTTAACTTGGTCTCCTGAAAACAACTTTTTCTGCTCACACTCTAGGTCTACAGTTTGTTTTTCCAACAACCGAATGTGTATATTGCGGGTAGTGTGAGGCAAAAGAGACTATGGCTCCTCATAAATCACATTTAGTAGCTTCCCATAAACGTTGTGGTTTACTATAATTCCAAGAACTCAATCAATTTATCTTGATTGCTATTCATGAAGTTTTTGGGGTGGGCGCAGCAGCATAGTATTGGCCCATGGTCTGAAATTAGTATGAGTTGTATATCTATTGAACTAAGCAAAGGTGTAAATAAGTTGTTAATGCGTCAATATGAAAAATGGCATGCAGAGAAACAGGTGTAATATCTCTTTCATTGGGGTGCAGTACCCTCCACACATTTATTTTTTTAATCATTGAACTCAATACCTAGCAGTCATTCATTTCATAATTCAAGACACCTACTGACTCATACAAGACATTACAGTGATATAAAGTAATATTTTAAATGAAGCCATCTGATAAACAGAAAGAGTCTGGTTACTTACATAATCATTAATTGAAAGATTGAACCGTGTACAGTGTTTTCTATGCAGTGTGATTCATATATATATATATACAATAATATAATGACCATGTATTTATGTATTTATGTATTAATGAGTACACTTTTCATATGTTGTCCTTTCCCTCAATCAGCCTCTTTACCTCAGCTGAACCTGGGCCTTGCTGTTTATTTTACGCATGATGTCATTCCACCCTTCATTTCTTTCTCCAGTAGAGCATTGTAAGTTTGCCAGTGCCAACGAGTTTCATTACAATGATCTGCTCAGAACTTTCTTCTTCTGTCTGTGTAAATGCCTTCTGTAGCCTTCTAATACCAGTGCATTTGGGGTGCTGTTATGCTTATGTAATGCATGGAAATGCTTCAGTGTGATTTGTCCAAACAACTGCACCAGTGCTGTATAATTCATCTGAAAGGGAAATAATGGAAACCAAGCTGCAGCTATCCTCAAAAGACCTAAAGGACAATAGTAGACAACAGTAAGATTTCAATAATATCCACGCCATTTCTTCCTGCTGCTGGAGGAGTATGCATTTCCCTCTTTGCAGCTGCTGCCTTTGGTTATTTAGAATATTTCAATAGGTAACACACTTAGATTTCTAATTTTAAAAATGTTAATGAAGGCCTGCTGAATTGTGACAAGTTGCTTTCAAAGGCACCTAACCAATGGGTGGCAGATGCAGAATATTATGATCCAACGCAATTTCCATGATGTTAGTTTAACACGCCCACACACACTGCATAAAATAAGGAGGATGAATTGCACTATGTAACACAATTTTTGTTCCTGGGTAGTAAGTGTTATTTCCTAATTGCTCATGCCTCAAAGGTATAGAAAATGGCTATTATTCCCCACAAACTTTGCTTTTGTGACCAGGACAGTGATATTTTGAAATTTACCTATTTCCAATGAGAAAACGGGCAAATTTTCGTTCACATAAAGTCAGAAAAAAACAACATATGAATCCAAATTAACATGTATTTATACTAAAGTAATACAAAAATGACTACAAAAGATTTAGAAGTGAGTAGTTTTTCGAGATTTCTGGTTACAGGCGATTCCAATTGCCTCGAACAGACTGGTCACATTGTGGCAGAAGCAGAGCCCATCTTGACGGGTGAAGAAGCTAGAAAAAGGTTGGTGACGCCTCCTCTGATCTGCGACTTGCACACTTTCTTCCAACAAGTTCCACTGCTTGAGCCTAGACGTCAAAAGCTCGGCATTGGACTTGGTGAGACCAAGATCTCTAATCAAGTCGTTGAGGTCTTTTTGGTTGGGGTAGTATGGGTTTCTCTCCTCAGCACCACCTCTGAAATTGTCATCTGGATCTACAACGTCTTCCTCGCTCTCTGACTTGCTGCTCTCTTCTAAAGACGGCTGCTCTCTCTCCGGAGCAGTGGGTACGGGGAGCTCATGGCAGTGTGGCACCAGGGCGATAGATGAAGGAAGGTCGGGATACGTGATAGCAGGTGCATTCTTGCCAGTCCGACGTTTGGATGGGTCCACCATGCAGAAGTAGCAGTTGCTTGAGTGGTCAGTGGGTTCCCTCCAAATTCTTGGGATAGCGAACTTCATGGCTCTCTTTTCCCCTCTGTACCATCCTACAAAAATACATTTATTTCACAAATGACTAATGTGTAAGAGATTCTCGCAACATTTTTCATATATGATATATTTTTTCAATAACATTGAAAATTGTAAAACATTTTAAAATTAAAAACTTTTACAATTTAAAAAATTTTAACAAATTTTATAACATAAAATTCCGAGCAACAATTGTTCATCTTACCTTCCAGAGTTTTTTTGCAGTGCTCGCAGGTGAAATGAGGTGCCCGGGGTTTGTCTTGATCCCCGACAGGCATGCCGAAATATGCCTTGTAGGCCTCACACATCTTAGCAGATGCTTCCACGGAGTACTTTTTCACTCTTGTCTTGATAATTTGGCCGCAGACATAGCAAAATGCGTCTGCCGGATGCTTGCAGCCTCTTGATGCTATCTCTGAAAAATGCAGATATGTATCCACTTAGGCAGCTGGAACTAAACTGAACTGGTGGGCTTAAGGCCCCTGTATTTATACTACTATTTATATTACTGGAAAGTTCTAGAAAGTTCTAGAAGTTACTCAAAGTTTACTCAGCACTGAATCTATCTGGAATGTTCTGGAGGAAAATAGGTAAATTTCAAAATATCACTGTCCTGGTCACAAAAGCAAAGTTTGTGGGGAATAATAGCCATTTTCTATACTTTTGAGGCATAAGCAATTAGGAAATACCCAGGAACCAAAAAAAAAAAAAAAATTGTTACACGGTGTTGTCTGTAGTCATCTAAATCAATTGTAAGAATTGTACATATACATGCCTTATTCATTTACTTATTAATGCAGATTTTTAACAAGTGGTTTAGATCAGAGGCACTCACACATACTGTACTGTGCAGGCAATTTCACTGGTGCATTCACAATCTAGCTTGACCCAGAGCAGCAATGTCTTGTTGGATTGAGCACAGTCACACTGAAAACCAGTGACTGTGGTGGCTCCATTATTCTCACATAAAGACACAAGCACTGTGATTTGTCAACAGAAGCTAGAGTCTAAGTGGATGTGTTTCAGAAAGACAACTCACAAAGGGACAGTAAAGAAATTGGAAAAAAGGGATTTTTTCCAACTAGCTCCTTAATTACTTATACCACGTTTCCATGAACCACATAACCTGCGTACGTGCTCGAGTTCCCCGCCCCCCCCCCCCCACACATCTCCGTTTCCATGTTTTTAAATTACTCGAGTTGGCTCCCAATTCAATTCTCTGGTCCAATTTCACTCCTTGGGCTGGCCTGAGTTCTAAAGTCTGAATTCTGGCTGGGAGAAAATTACATCGTTGAATGTCAATCAAAAATGTTGTAGGGGGCGGGAAACACTGTATAACGGGACATTTTGGCTGGTATTAAATTTGACGGATTTGCTACCTTTGGAAATGTTGACTTTTTTTTTTTTATTGACATTTTCATTTAGCACGGTCACAAAGAAAATGCACCTTAATTCCAAAAAGATTCAAATAAATGTTTACTTAATGAAATCTGTCTGCTAAACAGTATCTCATTTACAGTAACTCGTTATACTTGCATCTACAATGTCACTGCAGCAACTTGGAGAACAACAAAGAAGGCCTTCTAATCAGTTAGACTTGCAAGCACTGGTAAAATCAGCTCAGTTTTATACGGTGCAGAACTAATTTATTTTAACGTTTTGTTTTGTTCATGGACTTTTGTGATATGGAACCATATTGTTACAGACTTTCTAAAAAGTCTGGCATAAACAATTTTGGCGGTTACTTAATTAACCCTTTAAGGACCAGGATTGTGTTAACACGATCATACTGAAACACTTTGTTTTAATGACTTACAGGGCCACCGTACTTTGCAATCATATCACGACATACCGTGATATGATTGCATCCCACTGAAAAATGTTTGGTCCTTAAAGGGTTAAACCCTTGTAAAAAATAAAAAAATAAAAAAATAAAAAAATAAATAAAAATGCTTAACATAAAAAAGAACAGTCCTACTACAGTAGCAGTCTCCGTTTACAGTGCCTCTGGATTTCTGATCGCATCAATCCTTTGATAGAAACGTCTGGTCTACTTTTTATGTTTTCAAGCAAATTGGCTTCATCACTGCCATTCTCATATCCACTTTGACATCTGACACATTCTTTCCCTTGTCCAGCACTTCATTTCCTGTTCTGCATACCAGTCTGCCAGAGGTATATATACTGTGTGAAACAAATGCAAAAGAATATCTAGATGGATTTATCTTTTAAATCATTGACAATTTGACTGTAATACCGTCTGCAGCGAATGCACGTCTTGACCTTTAACTCGCAAGTATTTCCTGCCCAACTCAAGTGATAACTCGGGTAACTCGGAAAAGCATGGAAACACCTTCTTTATCACCAACTCGAGTTGTGCCAATCTGAGCACATTCGAGTCGACCCGTGTCCATAGAAATGAGGTATAAGTTCAAGGGTTCCCAAACTTACTTTACTCAAGGCCACCCATGACATTAGGGATGCTAACAGAGGATCCCCACTGTGGCGGAGTGTCCCGCCCCTATATAGATATTTGTGCACTGTTTTATTATTATTTGTATTATTGTTTGCGGCGTGGATAAAAGCGCTGCCTATTTGTTATTGTTAAAAGCTCTATCTTGGTCTCATCTGACCACAAAACCTTTTCCCACATCACTCTCATGCTTTCTGGCAAACTCCAGACATGCTTTCAGATGATACTTTTTGAGTAACGGCTTCTTTCTTGCCACCCTCCCATACAGGCCAGTGTTATGCAGAGCTCTTGATATGGTTGACTGGTGCACCATTACTCCACTCCCAGCTACTGAACTCTGTAGCTCCTTCAAAGTGATTGTTGGCCTCTCTGTGGCTTCTCTCACAAGTCTCCTTCTTGTTTGAGCGCTGAGTTTTGAGGGACGGCCTTTTCTTGGCAGTGCCTGGGTGGTGTGATGCAGCTTCCACTTCCTGATTATTGATCCAACTGTGATCACTGGGATATCCAAACACTTGGATATTATTTTGTACCCTTTCCCTAATCTATGCATTTGTATTACTTTATCTCTAACTTCTGTAGAATGCTCTTTGATCTTCATTTTCCTTCAGATTCACAGTGATCCTTCAACAGTGGGGTTTTGATCCAGAAAATGTGACAGCAACTTTAATGGTTCACAGGTGGAGGCCAATGGTAAGGTAATTGTGTCCTCGTTAGGGCAATTTCTTTCATCGGTGTAAACTGGGAGCTTCCACAGCACAGGGGTTGAATACTTATGCAAGCAAGATATTTCAGTCTTTTATTTTTCTTAAAAATATTTCCCAACATAAAACCAATGTCACCTTACAATAATTGATTTTGAGTTTCAGTGTTTTAAAATAAAATATCAAACAGAACGAAATTTCAATGTACCATTTGTAATTCAGTAATATAAGAGAATTGGTCAGGGGTCTGAATACTTTTGCAAGGCACTGTATATAGTTGTAGTAAAAGGTTTACATACTCCAATGGAAATTAATCAAGGCACATTTAATTAAAAGATAGGTGAGGCACCTTTAGCAATAATAACCTCTTTTAAATGATTAGGATATTTGTCAATGAGCTTTTGGCATGATTCTAGTGATTGTTGACCATTCTTCAACGCAAAATTATTATTATTGTTATTATTATTATTTATTTCTTAGCAGATGCCCTTATCCAGGGCGACTTACAATTGAAAGCAAATACATTTCAAGTATCACAGTACAAGTAATAATACAATTAAGAGCAAGATAAATACAATGACTTTGGTTCAAGCAAGTACAAGTGTGACAAAATACAATTCAATGATACAGCAGATAAGTGTCAGTGATAGTTACATCAGGATATGATTAAATACAAAATACTACAGATTAAACACTTGGCAGATTACAGTACTCTGACGTACAGGATTAAATGCAGTAAAATAGGGGGCAGATAAGAGCAAGTAAAGTGCATTTAGGGAAGGGTGATAAGTGCCCCAGGAGTTCTACAGGTGCTTTCTGAAGAGGTGAGTCTTGAGGAGGCGCCAGAATGTGGTCAGAGACTGGGCAGTCCTGACATCTGTAGGAAGGTCATTCCACCACTGCGGGGCGAGGGTGGAAAAGGAGCGGGCTCTGGAGGCAGGGGAGCGTAGAGGAGGTAGAGCCAGTCTTCTAGTGCAGGCGGAGCGGAGAGGTCGAGTGGGGGTTTAGGGAGAGATGAGGGTCTGGAGGTAGCTGGGTGCAGTCTGGTCAAGGCATCTGTAGGCTAGTACAAGAGTTCCAGTTCATTCAAATTCCAAATTAGATATGGTGTTCTTTTCTTTGTATGCCTCACCATACTTTTTCAAAACGTAATGACTATCAGCGTGACCAAATAGCTCGATTTGTGTTTCATCACTCCACAAAACCTTTGACCAGAACTCATATCCATCATTCAAATTCTGTTTTGCAAAATTTAAGCTATTGTACTTATGGCTTTTTCCTAGGTCTGCGACCATGAGACCTACACCATGCAATACTCAACCTATGGTTGAAATGGAAACCCCAGTCCCACTTGCAGCCAATTCACTTTGAATATCTTTGGTAGTCAATCTCAGATTGCTATTAACCGTTCTCAGAATTCTTCTACTTGTTCTTGATGAAAGAACCTTCTGTCTTCCAGACCGAGGGAACGTTGTGACAGTACCATGAGTCTTGTACTTCGTGTTAATAGAAACAATAGTTGAAATTGGAATACTCAAATGCTTGGAAATCTCCTTGTATCCTTCTCCAGCTTTATGATGTAGAGATGGCATTCTGCATAAAGTATTAAGTATTTGCTTATAAGTTTTCAATTTTATTATAAAGTTTATATTTGAAGTTTTATATTTTTATGCTAAGCTGAAGCAAATTTCAGAAGGAACACGTTGTGGCTTTCTCTACAGAAGTAAACCAGACACCTGCATCCTGTCACAAACTCAGAAGTCACAATAAGATGTCTGGGCAGACAGCCAAAAGTAACAGGTGTCTAGTTTAGATACGAAGAGAGATGGAAATAAGTTTGTATGTGCGGGTAAGGTGTGAAGGTAGACAACCACAAAGAGCAAACTAGTTTGAACTGGCTTTGACAGCAACAAAAGTAGAACAGTAGGTTAAATACATTTATAAAGTGCTTAAACGTGATGCACTATAGAATGTTCTAGAAGCTTTAGGCAGATTCCCCCCTGAACAGGAGGTGTGTTAAAGGTGTGAGTTAACAAGGTGGTCACCTCAACGACTGAATATTGAACAAGAAGATGGGAGGGGAATCACCCATGATGTTTGTGTATAAATATATGTGTTTTTCCTGTTATAACATGTTCTGTTCATTTCCTTGAGTTGAACCCATGGATATCTGTGTTCTAATACAAACACATACACTGAGTCAGACGGAGACTTGTAGTTGAATTGAACTGTAAACAATGTCTGTATGATTATAATGGGTGTATACCTTTCTTTCATATAAAAAGTTTTTGACCAAAAACCAATTCATCTGTCATTTTTCCCTACAATGGCAATAATTATTCGTCAGATAGCTCTTTACTTTTTCCCCATATTGACTCATTGGTAATGACAGCAATCATCCTATGCTTAACCCTTTTATACTCTCTAAGAATGTTCACAAAATGATATCACAAAAGTCTACCCTATTTCATGTTAGATTTCGAAATGTCACATTTTTTAATTTTTGTCAGTTTTTCATAAAGCATATGGAAAACTACAAAGAGTATGTAATTCAATATAACATAACATTATTTAGCAAGTTTCGTTCCACTATGAAGCACAATTAGTTAATTCTATATGGGGATGCTAAACTTGGCCATAGCTGTATACACAAGGTTAACTTCCTGTGTTGCAGTGAGGATGTCCACACTTGGGATTCAGGCAATGTAGAATTCTGGGTGCATTTTGAATCCGAGAATTGTGAGAAGTAACATATTTCGTTGACGCTCCATTACTGCCTGTGTATCTGTGTATCACACAACAGAGTTGTTGTTTTTTCAGCCCACCCTAGTCAAAAGTCACTCTAACAAGTGTATTCTATTACATAGGTCCACAAAAATTGATGATCATTCAGTAGCTATGATGTCTTTGCACACTTCCAGCTTTTTGAAAGCTGTTTTCTTTATGTAGAAAGAGAGTAGTGCATGATTGACATTATTTAAAATACATTGCCAAACCCAGCTTTATCGATTAAAAAAAAAAAATTATAAATAGGGTTTTTTTTTTATTATTTTTTTTTTCTTTTTTTCTTTAGGTTAATATCGGTTAAAACCAAGACCTTCAAGCTCTAACCATAATCCAAAAGAGCCGGGCTCATCTGATATACTCAGGGGTTAAATATGTCACCAGGATGTGATGACTTAAACAGAATATTATACAAAGTGAATCTAAACGACTAGAAAAATGATTACTGTAAATCCAGGTTCTATGGCCAATTGAGCTTATTCTTATTCCCTTGTGGCTGGACATCACTAATGTATTTCTGCTTAACATCTACACCTGATTGTGGCAGAATTATACAAGAGTCTAATGTGCCAGCCAGGGGGCCCTCATCGCTCAGCTATGTAACACATAATGCTCATTAACATGAGAACTCTAGTGTAGAAACAGCACTAATTACTGATTCAAGAACAGAATTAAAAGACAGAAAATAAATCTGCAGGTTAGCAGAGGGATATAATGTTTTATGAACCAAGCTCTGTTTAGGGTCCTGTCATTCATCCTTTAAATACTGCATCAATGAATAATGCATTACTGTGATCTATAAAACATCGGATGGTTTAAACTATCGTAGTACAGTACAGTATGCGGGGGAAAAACAGCCTGACAGACACCAGTGACGTGTTACGTGTCTGATTACGTTATTCTACAAATCACTGACATGGAGAAAAGCTGGATCTTTCTGTTGGATGTCAGTTTAGTTCTGGGCAAGAAGGCAAATCTGGCAGAGGGCTGATAGTAGGGGCTCAGTTGGTAAGTGCTTTTTTATACTGTAGACTGTACAAATGATTATAAATCAAATATGATAAATCAACTAATTAGTATTAAGGATTTGGTTACATTTTAATGCATCTTATCCTGTGGACAGATGTCATTCCGTGCATAGAGCATAAGGCTCAATTTGAAAGTTAAAAAACAGATGTTATTGTAAGTAGATCCCAAATTTAAGCACGACCGTGTGGTGTGCAGGGCAAGTCATACAGTCAGGGGAGCACAGGTTCGCATCCCGGTTATGCAAAGTCCCCAGTAGCAGTGTAGTGTTATAAAATAGTACATCATCAGAATGTGATACACATACTAAAACTTGACACATGTAATGTCAGAAAGTGGTACATTGTCATGTTGAAAGTGGTATGCTGTCATATTTTGGTACATGTGCAATCAATTGCAATCTGATGGGTATTTTCCTATTGTCAAACAGAGGTACATTTACCATTAATTATACATAATTTTTTTGCAAACTTAAACAAAACAGACAATCAATTTCTCTAAAAAGAAAAAAAACATTCACGACGAACAAGATAAAATGAAAAGTCCACCGTAAAGTTGCACAAGTAAAAAAATGTACAAGACTCAATGTATTGCATATGACAAATATTCTCATACTATTTTCTTAATGATGGAAAAATATGATAAATTACATTAACAACGATGTAAAAGACTAGAAAATATGATAAATTAAATAAAAAAAACAAAAACAGCATAACGTACCAGATTTGAATGGGCACTTCCCTGCTTCCTTAGCGGAAGTTGTTTAGGCATTGTTCAGGCATGCGTGAGCAAGCACAGTGTGCAGTGTACCACTTATTACCACATGCAGGTTAGGGAGACAAGACTGACAGGGACTGTTCTCCTCGTAATCACTGATATCCATTCCTGAGTTCTTGGATGTAAAGAGGAATTTGGTTTGGTAGTGGGATTGGAGGACACCCACTGGCCTTTAGTTCTGTGTGAGGGAATAGAATTGGACATTCTAAATTGTGGATAAAATCCTGGTGGCTTACATTGACTGAAAATGAGCGATCAACAGACGCAGCCCTCCACAGGGGACAGGCAGAGGCAACGCAAACTAAAACTGCACAAACTGAGGTTGTTTTCAATTAGAATACCTTTTTGGTCCAGTGTTTTATTTAACCACTCTATTATTTTTACCAATGTAAGGAACTATAAAATAAAATCTAAGAAATTATAACATTCATTCACGTTTATTCACACTTAATATAACCTGTTATATATGAAAACTTTAATGCAAGTAATGCCTCCATGGTGCCAGATAGATTTCAGCCCAGAAAAATAGGTTTAAATTGTGTGCCTACTATTTTCCAAACAGACTAATTATCGCTCACTGTAAGGTGCACACTATGATTATCGCTAGACCCCCGTGTTTTTTGAAAATACGAAATAGCGGAGAATAAAACGAAATGCAACATATAAAACAAAATGCAAATATAAAACAAAATAAAATGAAAGGAAACGGAAGCTCTGACTAGCACTTGCACAGATGTGTAATTTGGAGCGAGTTGTTTGGGAATTAAAATTGTGATGGAAGAAAAGAGATGTTTGTTTCTAAAATACCTAAACAACGCATAACAGATTTTGTGTAGATTTTGCAACTGTCGGCTGGAATGAGAGTAAAAAGATACCGTTGTTAAGCATTACTTGTTTATTCCTTTTGGGGAAAATATGGTTTGTTTGCTTATATTTTGTATTAGTGTGCTAATTCTTTGTTTTATTTCAAGTGGTGCAATCTTTGCACTGGTGCAAAGGCTGTTTTGGTTTTGAATGAATCTGCGTGAATGAATCTGCTTTGCTTAGTGTTTAAATGCTGAGAAACTCCAAGCTTGCTGTATACTGTTATATACGTGTATACCTCCCCAAGATTGAAATACAATTCCTATCGTTTTTTTTTAATGGGTAGATTGCTGTACGGGCAATTATTATGACAGCCCCACAATAGTAAGGCAGTGTAAATATATATATATATATATATATATATATATATATATATATATATATATATATATATATATATATATATATATATATTATCTTATTGTATTTTTATAGAGGGCATGGGCAGTATTTACTGTAAATAGGCTGTTAATTAAAAAGAGTGGGGGGCTGTACGTTACCATTACTGCCGCTAATGAGAAATTATGGTAACTACATTATTTTTCTGTGTGAGGTCTGTTTATGTCAAAATGTTATAAAAAAGCAGAAAATGATGTATGTAGTTAAAACATGATGTATACTATACTATTATTGATATGCATCTATTTGAGTTGTTCTATTAATGTGTATCTGTAATAAAACTAAATAAAACGAAATTTATGAAAAATAAAACAAAAAAATTATAAAAAATAAAAAGAATTTCATTGGGCTCTAATTATCACCCTTTAGTAAATACCATGTGAATAAAGCACATCTCATTCATTATTCAGAGAGGGTGCCTCATTTAAATACATTACCGTGCATTACCATGCAAATCACATATTTAATCAGATTACCATAGTGTGGCACAATAAAATCAGTGTACGCCATAATATGACCACTATTTCGCACGGTAATGAATACAATTGCAATAGTAAATATGGAAATCATTGCAATTGCAATTATGGTGCACCATAATGTTTAGAGCCCTTTCGTAAATTAGGCATCATGGAGATTGTTGCTTATCAATATTTCATTTCTATGGCTTTTGAACAATCTGTTACTTCTGACTGGCACAGTTCAAAGTCAGAGAAAGCTGATGGATTTGGTCCTGGTGTGGCAATGTGCCTTCCTCTGGTGACATCCTGAATCTGGGAAGACATTAAGCTCTGGATGAAATCCATACAATGCCTGGTTCGCTCTCCAGCAATAAGCTGCCTGTCTCCCTGCTAGGTGGATGTGATTCTTTTTACAGTTCCTGTGAGTTTTAATCTAGCTTCCTGGCACTATCGCTGACTCTGTGTGTTCAGTAGGACAGGATTGTTCTCTAGTGCATCTGGAGCCGCAGAGTCACAGCAGGACAGCACTGAACTAGGACACATCCTGCTCTACATTCTGAGCTATTGCTTCTCGTGTGATGTAAATTAGATATGTATTGATTATTATTATTATTATTATTATTTATTTCTTAGCAGATGCAGTTAGCCAGATCAGTTCAGTTACATACGGAATGTTTCAAGTTTATGGTTTCGGCAGGTATGTAACTTTATTAACTTATGAATGGAGCCATGGCACATAAGTTGTGTCTGTTTCAGTTGAGATGTAAGTTCTCTCCTTGGCTGTAGTACAATTGCATGGCTATAAGTACATGTTTGGCAGTATAACTGCATGATTTAGGGTATAGACGTGATTAGGATTGGATTGGCGCTGTTGCTGTGTTATATAAATGTTAAAAGCAGTCAATATATATGCAAAAGTGCTGCTTGTGTATATTAGACTGCCATTGCAATTCTGTGCACATATTCCATTTGGAAGTTGAGTCTGTTTATTTAGACTTTTTGTGAGGGTTACCACAGGCACAGGAAACAAGATTTCATAAAAAACAAGATATCAAAAACATGCATTTATCTTCTATGCACCCGCCCAACAAATAGGAACAAGGAAAAACAAAAAATACTTAGATTGTTAGCAATGTATCTGCCCATTAAAAGAACAGAAACAAAACCTTGGCTCACAAGTTTGCTGCTGAGGTTTACATCTGTCCAGTTAACACACTGAGCCCTTCACAGTGTTTCCCTTTATAGAAGTACCTTAGTCCCACTTCCTAACTTCTGTAAAATGGCACTGCTAGTTACATAATTAGTATAAACATTTACATAATTAGTATACACTAGTCTCCATGTATAGGAACAACTCCTAAGAGAACACTTCAGCTAAGTGAACAACCTTGTGGTGAAACTGATTTTTCCCCATTGTAAATGCTCTGCCTAAAGGAACAGAAACTTCGCTTAAAAGAACACCTTTTTGGCACTGATGGCACTGACCTTTTCACAACTGATACAGTACTGTTTTGTAGCCTGATAACTCATCATCAACCTTAAATTCAAATGGTTTAGTCTTGAGTCGTGAAGAACGTTGATTGGTTTATTTAGTCTCTCTTGAACCACGGTCGTTTATCATTGGCTCATTTTGAATTCTGATTTCCACGAGTGCACCTCATCGCTACAAAATGGCATGCAAACAAATGCCTAAAACGTGCCGCTGTTTCTCTTGCTACAAAAAGTTGGAAATTGTTCGAGCTCTTGAAAAAAACCTGAATCAGACACAAGTCGCCGAGCAGTTTGGTGTTTCCCATTCTGGTGAGTTGATTCACCATTCTGTTAAATAAATTAGTGTGTGTCTTGAATATTGCTCCTGTACATGTATTCATAATTAATCTAGAGCTGCTGCTGCATTTTTTAACGTGTGAAGGGGTGCTGTGTTAATTTAGTTTGACAGTTAGTTTATTAAGGTGCAGGTGCGTGGCTAAGTATGTGAACTTGCTTCACGCACTGAATGCATGCCTGCCACAAGGCTCCCCTGGGTCCTAAACCCTGCTAGGTACAAACAGGGATTGCAGTAACCACAAACCGGTCATGACTTTTGAAGATATTAAAGGTTTGCTGACATAAGGGGGTTTAACAGTACAGTTTTGAGCAAAATACAGGAGAAGATCTGTCCCGGGAGATGTCCAGAGAAGGGTCCAAAATACAGGAGACTATCGGTGACTGGGGGAGTTGACTTTTCTCTTATTCTGTTACTTTCATATGTTAATACATATTTATTTATTGATTGATACATATTGTGTCTGGTGGTTAACTCTGTCTTAGAGAACACTTTGTCTATGAGAACACTTCGCTTTGTTGAGAAATTGTATTTGGTGTACTAGTGTATCACTATGACAGTTTTGGGAGTGTCACATTGTCAGATGAATCACAATCTGGGGGTTTAATTCAACACTGCACCTGTAACATCTACAATATTATTTTCAACATTTCTCATTCTCTCTGAGCCTACATTGTACTCAGGATTTCCTTAAATCAGCGTTGCAAAGATACTGCACCATTGAAACTGAAATACCTGATTTACCTTGATATCCCATCTCCTCTATATCTTTAGTACAGAAAATTGATCATATGATCATAACGTCATGTCCAATAATCTCTTCTTCTTCTTCCCCTTCACCCAAATCCTGTTATTCAGAAATTACACCAGGTATTTGACCTCTCCTAACTTAGCCAGAGAAAAAGATTAATATCATATAATTAATCTTACTCTGCCAAGAAAACAACATTTCTGAAAAATGGCCAAAGAAAGGCAGATGGTGCAGCTCTTATCACAGTATTCCTTCTCTGATTTCTTCCTGCAGCAATAAAGTAAACTTTAAATGTTTCTTTTTAAAAGGACCTTCCATTGTTCTAGCATTCCATTTATCACTGGCCCATAAAGCTAACACGGCACTCCCATATCTCCTTATATCAAAATCGCTCTACTAAGTTAATATGCCTGTTGTATGCTGCAGAAAAAAGCAGCCAGTGTATTCACATCTCACCCTTGCACAACACCAACGGCTCTGAATCACTGACAGTGTTTCTCAATATCTTTTAAACTAGGGACCTGCTCAGTGTCTTCCTAAAATCTGTACACCTTAAGGCTATTACCCACTGGGTCTGTTCCATCATTTATCATCCACCATCTGAAAACTGTATGACCAATATTTTATTTCAAACACTTGCTCCTCTAATAAATATATCTAAAAGTTGGGAAGCTAGCAATGAGCTACTGAAAATACTTTACCATAATGACCTTCCACTCTCTGTGTGTGGAGCCAGAAATTCCATCACTTTCATGTACTGCCCCTCTTTTCTGACTGCTAAGCCCTGACCGCTCTTGCCCTGTCACGCTTCTTTCTCTGATATGTGTCTCCAGGTTAGGCCATTGTTTCTTTACTTCCTCGACTACAATTTTAATAAAAAGTATATGCTTGTTATAAACTATACTGCACAAAATCCACGTGTTTATATATGCTATTAGTTCATAATTTCATGGCAATGTCTTTCCATATGTTTTCTTTTTTTCCCAAAGTCTTTGTAATCTTTGTTGGATTTATAATTTTTGTTTGGTGACACACAATTCGTTTTTCCATTTTGTTCAGGGACACTGCAAGAAACCACATGTCTTCCCAAGTGATTATCGTTGGTCAATGTCATTTTTAACGCACATCAAAAAGGATAACATTGAAAAATCATGCGTACAATTACAGGCTCAGTGTGCAAGGTGCAGTAGGGAATGTACATGTTTGTTAAATTAATCGACGCATCACAATTCTGCATGTTAAAAACAGATGACAGAACGAATCCAGTGGGCAAAGCCCTTTATGGAGCTTTTTATTAATAATGTATCAGTGCAAAATTAACAAGTGCACGCAAGTTATTTTTTCATTGGTTTTGAAATTGTTGCAGATGTTTCTTCCTTTCATAAAGTACAGCTAAAATGAAAATGCAGTGCTATATTTAAAAGCTTGCTGCTGTTCTAGGAGCAAGGAAACAGCCTGGTGCTCTTGCATACTGGTTTGATCTGGGAGTTACCTCCGCGACCTGTCGTACAGATCCTTTCCCTCCCATCCCCCTCTGTTGCAGCTGTATCTCTCTATGAGGGAGGGTAGGGGTCCCATCATGGTTTTTTTTTTTTAATGATATCCCAAGGACCCAAACATGAATCTTTCAATGAATCAGTGAATTGAAAGGGCTGAGTGCTTTAAAAGTTCACTGGTGTTCTACCATTTTCCACACATGCTTAATAACCCCGTAATCACCGGGTTCTAGATGTCACAACCCTGGAGTATTTTGTTTTCTTCGGAGGCAAAGAGAATTGCCTCAGCCTTTGTTCAGTCAGTAATTGATTATCTATTGTGAACCAAAGATCTAAAGAAAATTACACTAATAACACCGTGTAACAAATTTTTTTTTTTTTGGTTCCTGGATAGTAAGTGTTATTTCCTAATTGCTTATGCCTCAAAAGTATAGAAAATGGCTATTATTCCCCACAAACTTTGCTTTTGTGACCAGGACAGTGATATTTTGAAATTTACCTATTTTCCAGAACATTCCAGATAGATTCAGTGCTGAGTAAACTTGGAGTAACTTCTAGAACTTTCTAGAACTTTCCAGTAATATAAATAGTAGTATAAATACAGTGGCCTTAAGCCCACCAGTTCAGTTTAGTTCCAGCTGCCTAAGTGGATACATATCTGCATTTTTCTGAGATGGCATCAAGAGGCTGCAAGCATCCGGCAGACGCATTTTGCTATGTCTGCGGCCAATTTATCAAGACAAGAGTGAAAAAGTACTCCGTGGAAGCATCTGCTAAGATGTGTGAGGCCTACAAGGCATATTTCGGCATGTCTATCGGGGATCAAGACAAACCCTGGGCACCTCATTTCACCTGCGAGCACTGCAAAAAAACTCTGGAAGGTAAGATGGACAATTGTTGCTCGGAATTTTATGTTATAAAATTTGTTAACATTTTTAAAATTGTAAAAGCTTTTAATTTTAAAATGTTTTACAATTTTCAATGTTATTGAAAAAATATATCGTATATGAAAAATGTTGTGAGAATCTCTTACACATTAGTCATGGGTGAAATAAATGTATTTTTGTAGGATGGTCAAGAGGGGAAAAGAGAGCCATGAAGTTCGCTATCCCAAGAATTTGGCGGGAACCCACTGACCACTCAAGCAACTGCTACTTCTGCATGGTGGACCCATCCAAGCGGACCGAGTTCTCTGTGGGGAGGAACAACGTCAAGTGGGAGCCACTGGTGGACCCCCGAAAGGTGCTGATGCCACCACTGTACATCAAATTGGGTCTTATGAAACAATTTGTCAGAGCTCTAGATAAGGAGTCGGCAGCCTTCAAGTACCTTCAAGACTTCTTCCCTTAGCTGTCTGAGGCAAAGGTCAAAGCCGGTGTCTTCGTCGGACCACAGATAAAGAAGATCCTGGAGTGCAATGAATTCCCCAAGAAGCTCACTAATAAGGAGAAAGCGGCTTGGAACAGCTTTGTCACAGTGGTTCGGGGCTTCCTGGGCAATCACAAGGCCGAAAACTATGTGGAGCTGGTTGAGACTGGTGAAGAACTACAGCACAATGGGCTGTAGGATGTCCCTCAAAGTCCATATCCTTGATGCTCATCTTGATAAATTCAAGGAGAACATGGGAGCGTACTCGGAGGAGCAAGGCGAGCGCTTCCATCAGGATATACTGGACTTTGAAAGCCGCTACCAAGGACAGTATAACGAGAACATGATGGGAGACTACATTTGGGGGCTGATTCGTGAAAGTGATTTACAGTATAATCGTAAATCTTGAAAAACTACTCACTTCTAAATCTTTTGTAGTCATTTTTGTATTACTTTAGTATAAATACATGTTAATTTGGATTCATATGTTGTTTTTTTCTGACTTTATGTGAACGAAAAGACACAAATTCGCCCGTTTTTTCATTGGAAATAGGTAAATTTCAAAATATCACTGTCCTGGTCACAAAAGCAAAGTTTGTGGGGGATAAAAGCCATTTTCTATACTTTTGAGGCATAAGCAATTAGGAAATAACACTTACTACCCAGGAACAAAAATTGTGTTACATAGTGTAATCAATTCATAAGCTCCAAGTACACTCTAATTCTAGCCATTAAGTGAGACGTTTGAGCATTTTTAATGTTGTGAGTTTTTTGAAGGGATTATATTTATTAAAGAGCAAGCAACACTTAATCATTCTTAGTGGTTCTGGGTTGTTGTTCCAATCTAGAGTTATAATCATGTCTCATGTTTTGGAGAATTGTAACTGCTGGAACTGACAGGCTTCCTTCGTTCTATTTAAACCATGTAACAATGTGACATTTCCACTCTGCTGGCCAACCATTTTGTATCCTGATGTGAATGAAATGAAAAAACATGAAAAAAAACTCAATATCATATCACCAGAACCCAGAACCTCTCAGCATATTTGCAAAAATCATAAAAAGGCAAGGGAGAGGTGAGAAAAAATTTAATTTGAAGCTAGTGTGTGACATGCAGGATATAAATTCAAGGACCTCGGTATTAAGATCCTTCATCGTTAAGTTTATTAAATAAACCCAAAGGTTGGAATCACTTTGCAAAGAATTACAAGTTGAGCAAAACAGAATCCCACCATGTGCATGCAACGTCCCCTTTTGTAGCTCTGAACGCGATCTTCTGTTGAAATTAATTTAGTATTTTTTTTTTATTTGTCAGCTGTCTGCATTTTTTATGTTAATCATACAAGCAAACTGATACATCAACAACATCTAAACGACCATTTTAAACTTCCTGCCTCATTGTACAGTATGAGGAATTCACCAAAGCATGACGCCGGTATTTATTTGACCCCGTTGCCGTAGTCACCAAATGCACGGCATTGACGCTGGACCGTGTACAGCTACTGTAGCGCTACTTCTACTTGATAAAAGTATGAACACAGGAGGTGAAGTGTAATGGAAAATACTAAGGAAAGTTAAATGCATATTTTTCACGGTAGGTATCGTGCATTTTCCAGGGCCCTACATATAAGGCTAGTATGATCTGTACTCAATCTGTGTCTCTAGTTATTACCTACTCCTCACACCGCCCTAGTAACGTCTGCCTGGTCCGAAATACTCTCCCTGACTCTTCTCGCTCTCCTGTACAGGTCGTCTGCTGGTTCTGTGACACTGCCTGGTTTCAAGAGGCGGTACTTAGCAGTAATAAGAGGCACCTAGTAAAGTTAGAGTCCTTAAGTGAATATGGTTTGCATATCAAATACCTCCCTCGCGGTATTGTGTTCTGTAATTTGCATACATTTCCACACATTAACATTATTCATTATATTTAAATGTCTCGAACGTGGTACTTTTTCCACACCCTAGGTTGCCTGCCACTGGTTAGTGAATAGAGCAGGTGTACAAAGCATGCAGTAAAGGGGCTTACTGCCTGCAAAACACATTACTGCTGTTTAGTGAATGAGACCCTTAGTATCCACAATCCTTCATTAAGAAAGCAATAGCTATCAACTCACTTGATTCGTTCTAAGGTCATTGTGAACTAAACCTTCGAGGGAAAAAAAGTAATTATAACATATATGTATAAAAGATGCAACCTTTTATTTATTGAATGAACCGTGGCTGATTGGGGCATGTCTGAAGGAATTGGTTAGCTGTCAGACCAGAACAGTTTCCAATAACACACTCTCACGCTGTTTAGCAGTTCATTAACACAGATATCCAATTAGATATCCAATACTGGTATGCTGAGGCAGCTTCCTTTAAAGGTTCATGGGTTAAATAATATACAGGTTTTAATGAGTAGATGCCAGATACGCAAATGTGTTTGATAGCCAAGACTTTCTTTGGCATTGAGTTTGCTAGAATGTAGGGCTAGTCCAATTATGTTCCCTCACCGCATCAATCCCCAATACAGCTCAGGAGAACTGAAGTGCATCAGCATCATTCCTTACTCACTACATTAAAGGGGATCAATTGCCGGGGTACAAAATATGCGCTTAATTACAAACCTGGAATTGACATTTTTGTGAACAAAATCAAACCATCCCCAGTAGCATACTTGTAAGGGATATGTCATATTAAATGGTTTGCAAACATGAAGTACAATGGAAATGTGAAATGTGAAAAAAATTGATAAAACAAGAGATGAAATTGTTAATGGTCATTGGACAGCACCTGTAATGGAACTTTATTAAAAGAAATCATAGAACACAGCTGTGTACCACCTATAAAGACCCTGTGTCAAAGAATATGGTTTCTATCATTGTTCTGACCAGAGTTTAAAACAATGAGGCAGTGAAAGGGTTCATTTCAACTGGGCTACACTGGTAATAACACCCCAGCAAGAGAACCAAAGAACACAGCTCTGTATGGCCGTCATATTGGTTCAGAGATCAATTATATGGTCCGCAACATTTTTGGCATGAAGGGTTTATAAGGGAAATGTTACATTTTTTTGTACAATACCAACGATTTAAGTTGACCTGTGTATCGAGTATGAAGCCAAGCGTTAGGTCACTCGGCGGGAGATAATTCACACCAGTAAGAGAACATAACATGGCTTTGTCAGCTGGAAGAATAATGCAAACAAACTGTTGTCCTTAAAAAGACATTCTATGTGAAACTGTATGTTGAAAAAAGGTCCAAAATATATTGGAACAGCTAGGAATTGTTATCTATTTCTAAAGCATTTCTTTCTGTCTTGGTTCTCTTGGCTTCATTCCTTGACATAAGGCATGATGGAAGTAAGGAATTATAATAAGCTGTTTCTTATGGCTTATAATTGGTATTTTGTTTAAAAGATAAGTGCCTAGTCAGGTATTCACATTCAGAAATAACCACAGTCATCATAATATTCACTTTCAATAGCATTACCTGTCTTTGTTACTTATCTCAGAAAATGTAATTAAATGGAGAGAGCATAGCTAAAAAAATGCTTTAAAAAAACAAATAGAAATAGAAAAATAATACAAGGACAAAGTAAAACCATTTTTTTATTATTATTAATGTTATTCCATTTTTTATTTAGAAAAAAAAGCACTGAACAAAAATCTTCTGTCAGCATTATTTATGAAATGTATAAAAACTATCGAAAGTTCATGGCATTCTACTTACCTATTTTCCGTTACTTTTTGCGGAGGCATGCCAAACAGTGTCACATTTTTCCTGCAATGAAATTATAATTTATTCCCTTGCCTCGTACTTTTATTTAGGAAAAAGGACCAGGCTAAAAGCAAGGCCAGCTTGCTGAAAAACAAGCCAAAGCTTGAAATAATGTAAACAAATATACATTAAAAACCTCCATTGAAGGGACAGTATATTATCCACATATTCTTTTTTCTGATGAAATCTGTTTCAACGCTGACGTTATTGAGTTCTCAGCATCCATGAAGTATAGGCAACTGTAGCAGCCGTGCTTCTCAGTGTCTAACAACCAATGTGTATGTTATCCAGATTTCCAGATAAGGCAACATTCATTGCCCCCCTACTCCCATGTCAGTAAAGCAAAGTGCTCTACATACTCGAAGCCGAATCGTTCATTGGCTTCATCACAAATATTACCTGATAACATCTGCATCCATTTGTCAGAATTGGTTTGGATTTGGGAATACAACACATCACTAGAGTCCTCGTTCAAAATGTGGAGCCCTATGCACTGATTGTGTCCATCTGCCCCTTTGTCATACTTCTCATCAGATTGGGGTATGACCTGTTAAACTGCTGAGAATGAGAATTACTGTTTTTTTTAAACAAAATGTAAATATTGTTTTTATTTTTAACACACAAATAATGCTTTTGAATACATATAAAAAACACCACCACATCATTTTGATAATACAGTTTAATGTAATTGAGAGCTACTACATAGCCCCCCCCCCAATTCCCATTTCTTAGAAATGAACATTACGATGTGTATAATGCAGTCATATTCAAGTGGCCTAGTTTCTGTTTTTAATATTCATTGTTCTTCTAGCAAAACTTTTGTAGCACCAGATCACTGTCAAGGATCCCATTTGTAAAAGGAACTTCTAATCCTACAGTAGCTTCATTACTTTTACATCATAGCCGGGAGGATTTTTGTCATGTACAATATAATCTATTTGATGGACTAAAAAAAAAAGAACTTTTAAGTACTTTCCCAAGTCCCACAGTATGACAGATTTTATACATAATTCCAAAAGGTGTTATTTTTATTTGACAATCCCTTGTGTTTAATTTTGTACAGCAGTAGAAGAAAAAACATAACTTTTTAATATTGGTCTTCCTTTGGAAAGCTGTTGGCAGCTCCTCTCTCTATGTACTACAGTAGCTCCAGGGCGATTTAGAAGTTGAAGCTTGCTGGAATCTCAAGCTGAGCGGTCTAGTCTTGGAGCTGGCCTAGAGAAGCCCCCCGGCCCTCCAAACAGAGCTTTATTTAAGAATCCCAAAGAATCGTTAGTGCTGCTCCATTTTCCACTAACAGAACGGCACCCTATTAAAATGTAGATAAGACTCCAGTGTTAAACTACTGTGTACAAAACTAGTCTGTCAGCAAAAATATGTTCTGTAATGTGCATCCAGCATCAGCAGTAAGTACTGAGTAATTACGAACTGGAGAGCTCCAGGGAAGGATTCTGGGCATACTTTCTTTTTTTTGTTCTTTTTTTTTGTCTGAAACCTCACACAAAAGTGTTTCTTAAACCCCTTTAGGTGTCAAGAGCCTGTGCTGTACAGTATATCCCTGTGTCTGCTCTGTAACTCTTAGTGCCATCCGAATGGTTTACTGTAGGAGTACAGCATTGATGTCATCATTTAGGTATAGATGCATGTCAACAGCAATCAATGGAGAGTGTCAGCAACAAGAGCTAGCTGAAAGCAGCCTCTTTTCTTCAATATCACGCTTGCTGTTTCCGCAGTAGAGTCTTCAGATCGTATTGTAGCTTTTCGCACGTTTCTTCCCCTTTGTGAAGTTATAAGGCAGGGATCCTCAAAGGGTTCTGGCCATGGGCACCTCTGTGGATTTGTCATGAGGTTGAAGGCATGATCATTTCTCTCTAGCAACTTATTCCAAAATGTAAACTAAAAGGAATATCATACTAGGGATTTCACGCATGGCACAACAGAGACTGAGAGCACAGCGTATGAGATTGGAATGGCTTCAGTCCCCTCCCAGGACATTAGTGTACCCACAAACATGTCAGTGTTTCACAAAACCGTATTTGGTTGGTAATATGAAACACTGCCAGATTATCTAAAGAGGGACACCCCTCTATGGCATGATGGACACTGCCTCAGCCAATCTGGATGCAGCATTTTTGGTCATTAATTAACTGGTTATAAAAATGCTTTAATCCACAACAACTACATGAACTAAAAACTTGGATGAAGATTTTTTTAATTTGTAGTTATCATGTCGGGTGTGTGTGTCTTTTGGTTCGGCAGGAAACAGGTCAGCTTTTAACTTGTTTATTACAGCATCAGATCTAGAGTGCGAGTGAACAGTTACAGCTCCATGTGTTTCAGCATTAACTCTGAAGCGTATGTCAGGGGCGTTGCCAACTAACACTAAAACATATCCCCCAAATGATAGCAGCACTTCAATACATCACAGTAGTAAAACATTTTTACCCCCTGTATAAGGCTTAAGTTACAGACTCTAACTGATTGAAAAAAAGTATTCAAACAGTTTGATGCATTGTAAAGCCCAATAAAAAGCAGGTCAATCTAGTAAAAAAGCAATGGAACGTTACAAAATTACTGTAGTAAACCTTTATATGGGCAACAGAACACTCGGAGCGATCAGAGTGAATTGAATTTTTTCATACAGGCGGCATAAAGGAAACTCAAAGAAAAAATGGAACTAGTTAACAGACTGAAAGATAAAAATATTAATCAAGATTTAAAAGGGATTGTTATTATCTATTACGCCTCTCGGAAATGAAAGCAAAAGCGTGAAATGTGGTGCAGCTATCTTCCCAGAGGAAAAAGCTGCTTTGATTGAAAGAAAAATATATTGAAATTCCTCACAAAGGCAGTTATTTAACGTCTTATTGATTTCTTATGCTGCTCTTTGTGCTGGAAGCAAAAGAACAGCTGTTATTAAATTGTTTTTTTTTTTATTGCCCAACACATCTGTCTGCTCTGGTAACCGAGTAATCTGTGCAGCTGCATCGCACAGGGGGAATAATGGTGCGAACGCACACAGGCCCAGACTGCAACTGCACAATGAAGGCACTCCTGACGGGCTCATTTTCAAGTCATACTCTGCACAGGTCAGGAAGGGCCAGGGACAGGAGAAAGTGTCTGACAGGCAGTAGAGTCGTTACCTGTATCAAACACTTCAGATCCAGGAACAGTCTGCATTTATGGTTATATTTACAGTGTTTCTATCAGGTGTTAATAGGAGTTTCAGAATTTACTTACTCCGTTATTTTTACAAGGAAGTCACAATTTTCATCTAATCTTGCCATCGGCACATCCTTTATGATTCTTGCGCAATTAAATGTCAATACCTAATTATGCAGAAATAGATAAGTCAATAGGGAATACACATCTATAATATTTTGTTATTTGGTTCCTTTAACCCTTTAAGGACCGCGATGGTGTAAACACGATCATACTGAAGTGTCATTCTAGGCCCGTGATCAGGTAAACACTATAAAAAACCCACTTCGTTTTTTTGACTTAATGGGCCAGCATACTTTGCAGTACAGGTTGAAGACGCATATCATTGGATAGGGGAGGGTTTGAATTTTACTGCCTGCTTGTTTGTTTTCTCATGTGACATCACTGAGACGGGCATTTAATTTTTAAAGGGCGGATACATTTTGAATCAGCATGCAGAAACAAAACATGACACAGAAATTTGTTTACAGCTAAGAAAAAAAACTCTAAATCCAATGTATTTGACTTATACTTATATCAGAACATTTATTCTGTCTCGTGTTTTAATCCATGTTTTTACAACATTTATAAATATCAAGAAACGAATGGATACAAGCAGATCATGTTTCATGAACAAAATTTATCAGGTATGTTTTTTTTTCTTGTAATTTGCCCAAACATCAATATTTTTTAACAAAACATTCAGGAAGTATTGTAAGACCCCTCGGATCATAGAATAACATGTATCTCTAAGCAGAATACATAATAATAAATAAATACTTAATGTTTAAAAATAAATAAATAAATAAATAAATAAATAAATAAATATCCTGTTGAAAAAAAAGATCAGTACTTCTGTAGTATGGCTGCTTGTGCAGTTCTACTGAAGTACTTTAGAATGTTCCCCAGAGTGTTCTGGAAAAAAAGGACACCAATTCCAAGATGCTACTGTAAAAAATATTTTTTTTGTGAATTTTTATAGGAAGAGAGGGAACTACAGCCACAAATCTTGGGGGAGCATCCCAATGATAAATGCTTGGTCCTTAAAGGGTTAAGTCTGGTTCATCATGTAACTGTTGCTGAGGGTGATTTCTTGCCAACCTAGTCATGTGACTTTCTGGCTGGTGATGTTGTTCTGGCTGATCATGTTGTACCAGATAGGTTTCTATCTGGTCATGTTGTACAGCTGAAGTATGAACCGGGTTCAACCTGCAAATGGAACAGGATTGCTGTTTGGATTAATAAAGGCCCATGCACCAGACAACCAGAAAACTGACTTTGGACTGATTTTGCACAAAAGTAGGAAGCAGCTTGTTCAGATATGCAGGACCAATACAACTATGTAGAACTTTACCAGTGCATGGTCCCAAGAACTGTGTTGGGTGTGGGATAGATTTTGCTTGAGTCAGTATTCTGGTTGCAGTGTTTTGTATCTACTGTTTCGTAATTTTCCCACACATAATCCAATGTCCCTGTGGCTTCGCAGCCTCCCTACAGCTAAGGAGTTATTCCAGCAGTTCAAGCTGTATATTCTGTGAGCTCGTTTTTATTCAGGATCCTCTGTGTGTGAAAGTGAAGTCTGACTCTATATGCATTAGTATGTATTAGATATATGCGCTTTCTTTCACAGATGTTGTATTGATTGTGTATTCTTCCATAGTTAACCCTTCATTGCTCTCCACTTCCTCTGAAACTAGCCGTTGTTTGTTTTCCAGTTTGTCGACAGTCCCTGAAGGTATAATTTCAGCTAGGCACACAAGCGTCAGTTCCTCCTTGAAGCAGCCGTGCTGTGTTGTCACTGAATTAAGTCATAAAAGATTACCATAGCCTACGTCCACCATGTGCTCATGTAAAAGTGTGACATATGGGTATTATTATTATTTATTTCTTAGCAGACGCCCTTACCCAGGGCGACTTACAATTGTTACAAGATATCACATTATTTTTACATACAGTTACATTATTTTTTTAAATACAATTACCCATTTATACAGTTGGGTTTTTACTGTAATCTAGGTAAAGTACCTTGCTCAAGGGTACAGCAGCAGTGTCCCCCACCGGGAATTAAACTCACGATCCTCCGGTCAAGAGTCCAGAGCCCTAACCACTACTCCACACTGCTGCCCAGATCCCGGACAGACGGACAGGTTCTTCTAATAACTTTATAAATATTGTAACCAGATTGTATCATAACTAGATAAACTGTTCTCTAGATATAAGTAAAAATGTAAGTGTGATATGCTGGCATATAGAGGCAGACAGGAGGGCTCCTAATATTCCCAAGTTCTAATACTTAAAATACATTTGAGCCTGTAACAGACTGAATAAGCTGGTCACTAGATCAGGGTTTCTCAAACTGCGGGTCTCAACCTAAAAGAGGCTCACAAGGCTATTGTAGCAGGGGTCTCATGATCCCGTTACCACTATTATTATTTATTTCTTAGCAGACACCCTTATCCAGGGTGATTTACAATTGTTACAAGATATCACATTATTTTTATATACAATTACCCATTTATATAGTTGGGTTTTTACTGGAGCAATCTAGGTAAAGTATCTTGCTCAAGGGTACAACAGCAGTGTCCCCCACCTGGGATTGAACCCACGACCCTCCGGTCTAGAGTCCAGAGCCCTAACCACTACTCCACACTGCTACCCTTGTGACATATAAAAAATGCCAAAGCATTTTGGAAAGTAACTGAAAACAATAATTTCATACAGTATATACAAAGCGAAAGCCTCAAATAAAAAATAATTTAAGCTACATAAAACTCAAAAATAGATAAAAATAAGCACTGCAAAATGAAAAAAACATTGCAGCGCATATACTGTACATAATATACAGAATCTAGAACCACTCACAAGGATTGCAAACATCATAAGCAAGTCAGGGAGATGTAAAAGAAAAAGTGTGGCTGGGTCTGGGTTGTGCAAATAGAATCTTCCAGAATGCTCATGGAAAGGGATATGTATTTCTCAGGGGAATAATAATGCCTGAGCTAGATCATTGTGAGCAGAAGCAGAGGCTCATCATAAATGCTTTTATATATTGCAGATAAAACAAAAAGTAGTTCTACGTGTCTGTGGAGATCACCACAAGCTTTTTAAAGGAACCTTATTATTATTATTATTATTATTATTATTATTATTATTATTATTATTATTATTATTATTAGTTATTTGACAGACGTCTTTATCCAACGTTACTTACAGGTGTTACAGGGCAATACAAGGTTACAGTGCAAAAAATATATTTAAATCCAGTATAGTTTACAGTCAACACAAATACTGTACAACTAGAATACAATATGAGATAAGAAGTAACAAGCTAGGATTAACACAATTTGCATCATAATGTCTTCATTTTCAAATGTAGATTTTCTTTCCCTGAAGGCCTTGTATCTTATCTCTTATGTCAGCAAATAACCTGTTTCATAAAACACCAAAAATGCACAGTGTTAGGGATTAGTGTCTGGTCAGCAAAACACACTCCCAAACAAGGTCATATTTCTGTATTTCTTTTTGTATTACCAGTTAATCCCTCACACAGGATTTGCATCACAGTGCATGTTTCATAGTAACTGCTAAGGCATTGTGAGGACACGACTGTGCAGTTACAATGTCATTAAACTGCCATTCACTTTCATTGGAATTCCTGCAATAACAGAATGCAGGGGATTGTGTTTCTATTAAAGATCGGACTGGGGTCAGTGTACTCTTTCAAACAGATAAACTAAGCAGTCATCCTTTCCCAATCTTCAGTACACAAATAATGCCAAAAAACATCACAGCTCACAAAATCATAAGAGCAAATTAAACATGTACCAACAACTACAAAAATATGGCTTCCCTCAAAAACAAAGTTCTTAGTCTTTATTTAAGTCCTCACATGCTTTCAAATTATTTCAACCAGAGAAACAACCTTATTTTAACTAACATATTCATAGGAAAAAACCATAGTCCATCCAAGAGCACTGAAGTCAGTCCTAAAACCTGGACGTGTCAGCAGACATTCAGTACTGGTTGAGATGCTAGCTGGCAGAGGGCTGTACAAACAGCCAGGCAGAGGTCTTGATTTAAACAGAATCCACGACTTTAAAAAGTACAGTTTACAACAAACCCCCTGAAACTTTGAGATAACAGGATTGCTGCAGGTGGCCTGAGACAGGAGAGTCAGCAAGCTCCTCTTCAGCATAACACACCCTGATACAGGCCAGTAAATACATTCATATAAATAGCATACATAGAACTAGAAATAGTGTCCACACATGAGAAAAGACCAATCGAAAACTTGCTAGACATCTAAAGCTTTTTCTATACAGCTGTAATTGTTAATCACCTTTTGCTCAAATCTGCTCATTGTGGATTTTTTTTCTTCTTAAATCACTGAGTTTCTGCTTAAAAAAAAAAGAAACCGCATCAATGTGGCACAGAAATCAATACAAAACCAGATCATGATGTTCGGTAAAATTAGTACAAAATCTAAACCGTATTTAATAATTGTAATTTTTCTAACTCTACATTTATTGAAATGCATATTAACGCACAGCGAGCTAACAAAGTAGTTCCTGTCAATCTTTTCTAATATGTCTTACAATCACTTCGTAGATCTCGCATATTCCTATATGAAATAATGGCTGCAATATGTTAAACATGTATTTTGATTTTTAATGGTATTTTTTTAGCATATGTGAACACGTTGCTGAATGTCTTTTTTATTATTTTCCGTCCTGTATTTCCCATTGAAGGAATGCAGTCAACACGCATGATTTGCTTTTGTGAGTTTGAGAAAAACAATTCAGTTCCAGTTTTAGACAATGGGCCATATTCATAAAAGATGGCGGTAATTTTACCGCCAGTAATGAGTTTAGATGTGATTTACCATCAAGGATTGTTTCCGAGGGATTTTATCTAACCAATTGTCAGAGGTATGCAAATGAGCCATGTCCCGTACTTAAGACGTCAATGGCACACACTGTTGACATCGTTTGTTTACACACGTTATGTCTACGGAACATGTCTGGAGACAGGCAGGCTGTTCGAAATATCGAGATGTCACTTTTAAAATAATAATAATGGCACACACAGGTGCTGGAGGTGAGGGAGAGTTTGGGGCAGGTGAAATATACAGAGCAGAGGGCCGCATAGCAAGGCTACTGTGGGACCTTGGGCTGCAATGTGACCAAACTGAATGGATTGCAAATTTCATATATCTTTTTCAAGTGCATTTATTTGTGTTGCTAACCAATTCAATATTTCAGCTTAATAAATTACAAACTTAATGCATTAAAACTATTTCTTAGCATTTCCTCCCTCTGTCAATAACGTGTAAAAACATTAACCCAGTCCATTAGCATGTATTCTTGTTGCCAGACACAATAACACTCAATTCAATACATTAAAAGTATCAAATAATTTACTATATTACTATTGTTGATAAAAGTCAATTCAATATATATAAAAAATGCCACTAACAGTAACAGCCAATTCAATATTTTGTAAAATTAAATGATTAGCATTTATTCATGTTGTCAGTGACTATAACAAGCTATTCAATAAATTGTGAAGAATATCATTATCATCTGCATGCACTTTAATCTACAATTGATTACTATTGAGAGGATGGGTATTCTACATTTCCAGTCTAGTAAGTTTTCTCCGGCTAGGATAGTTATTGCAAATAAAGAATGCTATACTGACCGCCTCAAAAATAATCAATTGTATCTTAAACTTTAAAGGAGAGTAATTATGTCATTAGTTTAGAAAAAATGCTTGCTGCGTTGTTAATTCCTTGCGAAGACTCCCATCAGCCTTTTCCTCTGGTCACCCACGTATTGATCATATGCTGTGTGTTTTTTTCATAGTGGCATTTAACATTATAGTCTTTCATGACTCCAATGGACTGTTTGCACAGAAGACAGAGAGGTTTGCCCTACTTCTCAATTACAAAATATTTTTCTGTCCATTGGTCTTCCGTAGGGTAGGTGGAGGTCGGTCATTTAGGAAAGGGATGGAGCTACGGTATCCAAACTCAGTGACCCAGACGGTAAACGGCGTACCATCTGAGGATTGGAAGAGCGGATGCGCTCGTTAACCTAGGGGTCATGAGCGAGGATATAAATAGGGGACATAGCGTAAGCGATCTGTTCCTTTTCTGAATGGTTAGGAAAGAACCTAAAAGGAGTCCCTGCATGTAAAAACTGTGAGTGTTCTGTTAGTCCGTCTTGTAAACATTGTTTGTTTGTTTCGTTTGTTAAAAGATTACTAACATGATCCGGAGCTGCAGCCACAGGCCAGCATTAAACCCGGACACCAGCACTTCACTTTCCACTGAGAACTGTCTTTTCACCACAAGCACTTAAATCATGCACCATAGGAACTGTGTCTTTGTGTTTTGTGTGGGTGATAGAACTGGACTTTTTGGTTGCGGGTAACCCATGGGATTTTACAAAACCGAAGTGATACATGCCGCTGAAATCACTTCCAGCATTATTATTTACAGGTGTTTGCCTTAAGGCTCTGGACATTGTAGTCATTTCTCAATAAACACCCCTGCACCTGTTAGTAATTGTCCGTGTGATTTGTACCTGCACTGCACTCACCACTTTGCCACAGACACATATAAAGTTCAGTTTGAGGGGCTGCTCTTTGGGCACTCTTGTTTTGAACTATAAAAGAAATGAATACGGCTAGATTGAAAAATCCTGCCCGTCACACAATACTACTCGGTTTCATAGTGGAATTGGATTAGAAAACACTACATATTTCTTGCAATTTATTTGCAGTGACTAACTAACTATCCTGTTTGATACGAATATGTATTTTTCAATATACAGCATCATCTAGAATTTTAGCATTGAGACAATTAAATAAAGTCTATATGAACATAATTTACATCTTTTATTTAACATCATGCAACAAAAGAAACTACAACATGATATCGCAAAAGTCTACCGGAAGCCATAATAGTAGTACAGTATTTCATATTTTGTCAGTTTTTCGTTAAGTATATGGAATACTAAAAAAACGTTATTCAGCAGGTTTCATTCGACTTTATGAAGCAAGATGAGACCTTTTGGCTACAGCTGTAAATAGTAAACACACCTACGTGTTGGGGGGCGTAATAAAATATAATTTACTTTAAAAAGACTTGAGCTGCCTCTATTGGTAGATGGAATGCTATGAAAAATATGTAAAGCTAAGTAGCCTACTAGCTTTCTATGCACGGCAGTGATGGATATACTGTAGGAACGAAAAATAGAGTTTTGTTTTTTTTTTACCTGCAAAACTCGGCAACATCAGAATCCTAATCATGCACTGGTTAATATGTATTAATACGGGCACAGCTCTAGCAGTTCAACTCTTCAGTACATGTTAGCTCTCCAAAAAGGTGAATAATTGTGCTCCTGTTAAATCGATACCTGCTATGAATCACAACATCTGAGTAATGACTCGAGGAGGGGTGACGACTGACTCGAGGAGGGGTGACGACTAACTCAAGGAGGAGTGAGGTTTGACTCGAGGAGGGACTGACGATTGACTCAAGGAGGGGTGACTACTGAGGATGTACTAAAATGGACACCGTACACCGAGACTTGGCATTTTCTTAGAGCATCGAATAGGCTCCAACTAGTAAGTAACCTATCCTGTTCAGACGAGTTAACAATGCAATTTACAAATAACAAAATACTTAAATTATATATTTATTGGATAATTAAACATAGACCTTTTTATTATTACTACTGAGTATATACAGTATGTTCCTAAACGCAGAAATGATGCTGGGAAATGATACCGTTAAGATGCATCTCATTCTCTGCCTGGTCTGAGGCATGTGTTAATTATGATGCTGGTGAGGTTCAATTAATGACACAATACAGATTTATGAATCACACGAATAACATGCTAATGAGAAAACTGGTCTCTGAAGGCACATTATTCTAACGTCGCGGGGAGTGATGTTTTTTGGTGGTAAATGGCGTGCATGCATCACCCAATGAAATACTGTCATGTTAAACACGAAAGGACACAATAAAGGACACGGTAAGTTTTATGAATATGGCCCAATGACTCTTCCTGGGCATATCTATTTAAATATATATTTCTCCATTAAATGTAACTTCCTGATCTGGGTTTCTGCTGACATTGGTAAAGTGAAGAAGAAACACAAATGTGCTTTGTCTTACACCGTGCATCATGCTAGGGAAATAAGACCAAATTTGGGCAAGGAAATTACGTAAGCTAGCTGTATATCTGTGCTGTACGAAGTAATTTCTTTGGTCAGGTCGGGTCTTCTCAGCTCAGAGACTAACATCTACACTGATGGCAGCTCAGAAACTTACATCTCTGTGCCATGCCGGCTCAGAAAAAAAGCAAACATCTCTGATGCCATGAAAGCTCAGCTTGGCTCAGAAGTAAATAAAATCTACACTGATGCAGCTCAGAACACCATCAACTGAGACTTGCATGTGAGATCACTTTTGATTTGCTTTGTTCCTGCTTGCATTTTGACTCCTAAATAAACTATTTTTGATTAACTTTATCTGAATAAAAGTAATTATTTTTATGAAGAAATCGAATGAGTTGCTTGCAAATAAAGGGGCCTATGTACTAAAGTTGTGCAAGCTCAACTATCAAGTTGTGCGTGCCAAAAATGTTTTCCGCATGCGCAAAATTGAGACATATGTACAAAAAGGAAATACTTGCATCTCAAAAAATGCACATGCATTTGTATTTTCTGAAACAAGTTGTGTGTACTGTAGTGACTACATCTTCCTTACAGGGAGAGGAAAACAAACAGTTTTGTTCAAGGAATGTACAGCTAGAATTATTTTCGCACGTTTTATCATCGTCTGATATTCATGATGTACAGTAATTGAGATGGTTTAACAATGGTAATGAAAATGAATACATAATTCAGGGTGTTTAAAATATTAAAGGTGCCCCTATAAAAACCTTTTTAGTTATTTTAAATGATACGCAGTATGCAGCATAATGCATTTGAGCTGCAGGGTGAAAGAAAAAAAAAGATTTTGTTGAAGTGAAGTTTCTGTAGCCATAAGAATGATCTGTTGACTGATCATGATCGTTTTTTGCCTGCCAAATTAAATACGCACTTGCATCTACTTGCGATTGACGGCTCTTAGTACATAGGCCCCAGAACAGGTAACCTGTAGTGTATTATTAAGTCTGTTGCCTTTTTATTAAACTTCAATGATAGATTACACTCTGAGCTTGTAACTTGAGCTGCATTTCCTAACACCATTGAGAAATCTAACTGAATATCATACTGTACAAAAGTATTTCCTTTTCAAAAAAATCTTGGTTGAACCAAAGTTTCTAACCTCATGAGTAATTTTTTGCTGATAAAACAAAACCCATTCTTCTACAATTAGATTTTATTTCTGGAATGCATAGAAAGAGTTTTAGCCTGACATTTATTTTTTCACAATTTTTTTCCAGTACAATTTCAGCAGCGTTTGAGGTTATCAGGCACAGTTTAATGTAGCTTGCAGAGCTCCTGTAGATAATGACTCTAGAGCAGACACCGAATCCAGCCCTGCTTGGTATTCGGTGAGGGGAGCGACGATTTTCAAACGCTGCTCCACTATTCAGAGTTGGACACGCACTGACAGGATCCACAAACTGAACTTGCTGTAATTGCTTCACAAACTAATTACTGGTGCCTGCCGAGGTGCCCCTTTTATCATATGAGGGAGAGAGAGCTGCATGTACTTCAGGGGTGCTGTAGCCATGACAAATTGTGCAGAGCAAAAGTGCTGTACGAGGCCAGTGCCCTGGTGTGCCTAATGCATAGTGAAAATGTATCTACTCAAACATTTGCATAGGGAAATAAATCAGCAAGGACTGCAGGCAAATTGTATAGATAACAATAACGGCTGTGATTACATTCTCTGTGTTTACAGGCGATAGAGGAAGAGACTGTATAAAATACCCCAGATGTGTCACTTTCAAAGATATCTTTTCTAGATACTTGTTATAATGAGGCATTCTGCCTGGATCATACTGAATAAGTAAATCTGTAGCATATCTGTCAGTTCACTGCAGTCCCAGCAGCATTACCAGCACACTAATACTTTAATAATACTACCAAACCAATAAACAGAAAAGCATATCCAATACTAATCGTAACGGATACAGAAGGCAAGCCTTATCACAGTGATCTGCAAAGGGTTTTCAGCCACAGTCACATTTGGATTTTTCTCATTGAGGGCATGATCATTTTTCTGTCTTGAGATTTAAATACAGTGTTTATTCCAAAATGTGTAATACAATGACATTACAACTGTGATTTATCAAATGGCACAAAAGCAGACACACAGAGTACAGGGTAATAATGGTTTTAGTTCCTCTACTACTAAACCAGTATTGCAGTATTCCAGAATATGCCAACTACAGACACAGGTACTGCTTTGAGAACTATTGCTTTATGATGTGAATGCCAGATTAATCGGTACTTTGAAGTATGAGAACAAACTTCTGACCCTCTTCTAAAACAATTTGAAATGGTTCCATCAACTGCAAACCAGATGAAATAAATAAAAATGAACTTCATAAAATCAGTAATCAGTTATACAATATTACTAAAACATTCTTTAAAGTTTAGTGAATGATCTGTAAAGATGAGTCTATGACTGAGTGTGGCAATGTGCCCCGCCCCTGTGTGTGTTGTATGTTGCGTGCATGTGTTAATGTTGGTGTATAGTCATTGGTACACGGGATATAAATGGGTGTGTGCAGCACGAGTATTTAAATTGTATAATTATATTTAGGCACGGGATTGCACTATCACATCACGTGCAAGTAAAAAGTAATAGTATGTGAGCACGGGATTGCACAGAATTAATTCACGTGCTGGGATTCAAGTGAATAATTAATTAGTAATTGAATCCCAGCACAACAGTATATATAGACACATTTTCATTCACTCGGGGTTGGGTGTTCAGTGAGTGGAGAACGGGATTGGAGACGGAGGTAATAATAATAATAATAATAATAATAATAATAATAATAATAATAATAATAATAATAGTTAAACGTATCTGCTCACCGTGTTTGTCTGTCTTTGTTTTGGCTCGAGTGCCGTGTCCTGTGTTTTTTGTGTTAAAACCTTTTATTTTCTGTTCTGTTTATTAAATGCTGAGCGCGATCACGCGGTCAGCTTCACCAAAACTCCAAGTCTCTGTCTGTTTATTTCCTGCTTCTGGTCTGACGCCACCCACTCCGGCCGTCTTTGTGACACTGAGTTACTTCATTGAATTGCCTAGCCAAGTTTCTACCTAACCACACTGTCCACTCATCCCCCACATGCTTGTAAATTAGAATACCTTGAAATAGCACCCAGGTGCTTATTTTCTTCATCTTCTCTTTACCTGGACGGTTATTTGGATAAGAGCGTCTATTAGAGAGTAGGAGCTAATTGGCCACTATGGACTCATCGATGCAGCACCAACTGGGTTATATATAGAGCCCTGTGAAATTATTTGCATAATTTCAACAATAGTATAGTATACATCATGTTTTAACTGCATGCAAAATTTAAACATTTTCTGCGTCTTTATAACATTATGACATAAACAGACCTTGCCCCCACTCTTTAATTAACTTCCTATTTCCAGTAAAAACTGCCTATGCCCTCTTTAAAAATACAATAAGATCAAATACATATATATAGAGAGAGAGAGGAAGTGCTGTACGAATGAATGGAAGATGTCACCAGTGAAGTTCGACCAGGACGTGCTTCGTGGAAATGAAAGTTTAAAAGCATGATGTGGTAGATATCAACTCCTTTTTACATAACTCAGCTTCCGTATCTTGCCTGTTTTAAACATTATTGCATTTTATTCTGACCCCCCCCATCTGATCCATGATATAACCTGTGGATTGATATTTTGTTGAGTTCCGTTGCTCTAAACTGCATTGTCAGAAAGTATTTAAGCAGTGCACTTTTACCAGAGGTAATTCACTGTCTATTAGTAGTAGGCCTATAGTATACAATATCTGTTAAAAGTGTTTCTTCGCCGTGTTTGACGAACTGCCAGGGCAGATGCCAAATGACATCAAATTTGATGCTAATTGGGCATTTTGGCAACAGCCTGATTTCAGCATCGGTCCATAACATTATATGGACCAATTCTACACCGCATACCTTCTCCAGGTTCTACCGCCTTAATGTGGTAGACCCTGCCTTGCCTTCATTAGGCACGAGGGTCCTTGAAGGTGTAAGTTCACACCGCTAACCCCTGGGTTAGATAGTGCTTGTGCATCCCTCATATGCTGTCGTTCCTTCTCCCTCGCGACGGCTCTGGTATACATTATCCCATACATAATGTCGTTGATGGTCGTCTTCCAATTGAAAGGGAACGTTAGGTTACTTACTGTAACCCTGGTTCCCGGAAAGAGAAGACGACCACCAACCGCAAGGTCGCATTGGTCGCCCTCACAGGAAAATGAGAAATGGCTTCCTCAGGACGACAGTTTTATCCCCTCGGTGGGCGGGACTGAGTGCGTTATCCCAGGAAGGGGCCTATTGGCAGCTCTGGTATAGTGAGCTCAGCGATACCTACCCAATGGGCAGGCATATCCCATACGTAATGTCATTGGTGGTCGTCTTCTCTTTCAGGGAACCATTCAGATTCATTCAAAACCAAAAACAGCATTTGCTCCAGTGCAAAGTTTGCACCACTTGAAATAAAACAAAGAATTAGCATACTAATACAAAATATAAGCAAACAAGTCATATTTTCCCCAAAAGCAATAAACAGCTAATGCTTAACAATGGTATCTTTTAACTTTCTTTATTTTTTGACATCCCTACTGCAGACGATCTCTTAACAATACGATGTCTATACACTTGAAAGGTACAGTTATCACTTCTGTGTATGTACCATGAAAATAATTACAGTATCATACTTTTGTGTGCTTTCACCTGTTTAGAACATGCAGTAGTCAATTGAACAAACAAAATTCCCAGTTTGAATCTGGTAACCCTAAATGTAGCCTATAGTCCTAACGATACGGTAATGTAAACATGGATTTAAGTGTTGTAAAACACTTTGATAAAAGCGCTATATAAAAACTAATAAATACATCAAATACATCTGTGTTGTTGTTTTGTTTTTGGGACTGTAACCCGCCGTATACCCCCCGATAAAATAGCTGTGTGGCAGGGCGGAAGCCCTACACATGGGGAAATATGTAGTTTTATTGTATATTTTTGCATTATTTGTTGTAAATTGATTTAATTAACTGTTTAATGATGTTGCGCTCCGCCGGGGACGATTACCTGTCTGCGTGGAGCAGCAGCTGAAAGCAATGAGCTGTTCCAGCAGGCAGGTGGGCGTGTCTCGGCAGAGCGTTAGTATAAAAACATAGCGATCGCTGTGATCGGGGCTGCTGCAAGGCCTGCCGTTTTCACGGCACCTTTGATTTATAGTTTGTTGTATTGGATTTTTATTTTTGAGTGTTTGTACAGTCGTGTATCGTCCTCTGTGCGCTACCATCGCTGGTAGCGTCACATGACATTATTGTTTACTTTTTTGTTTATGTTTATTGATTAAATCCCGTGCGCCTGTGTCGGCGTATCAACGTCAATCTCTATCTCAGTCTCGTCTGTGTTCTCCTCGGCTACCTGAGGCAAGTTTGCCAGGACTCTATCACAAGCTGGTAGAGGGACTGATTTATTGTTTAATTATTAATAAATAAATAACTGTTTCTGGGATATCCAAGTCTGGACATTGGCTTTATTCAGCACGCCACTCACCACCTTGCTACAACCAATCAAATCATAATATGTGTCCCAAAAAGACAATAGTATAACTTGCCTGCTAAACAAATGCCAGCAGTAGATTTTTTTCATCTACAGCCACTGGCGACAAGCTTTGTATTATTATATCGCAGTGTTTGCCCTTTCACTGATAGCTTAGCATTTAGCGGAGCTAATCACTGCTATTAAGCATAGACCAGTTTTATACATAATGGGATAGCCAGTGAGAAACACTGAAGTGAAGTAAAGCTAGAGCACTGCAGTGTTAGGAAGCATTGGTGATAAAAGGCTCAAAACCCAACAGCCTTTTTAAAGGCTACCACAGCATTAAACGAGAGTCATTATTCTCACAACAGTGTCCTTCCCTGTATTAATAAATTGTTATAAATATTTCTGTAATATACACTACTGCATAAGTCAAATAAAAATACAATACTCAAATAAGTAATGCACAAAACAAATGCAATCAGCTTTGAATTGAGATTTGTTCTCTCTCAGTCGCTTGTAAGATGTAACAGAGCAGTGTACTTTATATTGTATGCAGTTTCATTTTACATTGCTGCAGTGTGGGATTCCAGCTGAAAGCGCTGAATGTTGTGTATTTATGTAGTATAACATCATGTTATAATGCAGCACATTTTAACAATGGGTAATGGACTAAAAATGTTTCAGTAAATCTTAACAAAAAAGTTGCAGGATAACTATGAAGACAAGAGAGGTGACTCACTCCTTGCTCTCGTTCAAATAAGTCAATTATTTAAATATATTTTTTCACTCCTGAAAGCTTTTTACGTACTTTGAAGCTTTTTAAATAAATGTGGTATAAACACTGTTGTAATGGTAAAAATAAGGACACTGCCACAGGGTCAGGGCACCACCCGATAGATAGATAGATAGATATACACACACACACAGTATGTATTTGTATAGTCACTAAAACTAAATCACTAACATAGCAGGGCGTTCTTCTTCACTACCCCTGTTGCACATGCGCAGTGTGATTTCCAGTGTCTTTTACGAGGCAGTGAAGCTGCAGTTTGTAGTGGGATCTGGGGTGCTGGATTCACCGCCCTAGCTCTCTGCACTGCGGTCGTTACCTAGGAAATGATAATAGGCTCAAAAGCTAATTTCTGCCAGTAGACAAGGTGAATATAGTTGAACAGTTATGCGTGAAACCATTCTTGGGACTGAGTTTTGAAGATAAACTTTGGGTGGAAAGATTAGGATCTCATCAGTCTGATTTAATCCTGGAACCTTTGAGAAACACGATGAACCAGGATCAAATCAGCACACTGGCGATGCTGTCAATGAAGAAACAGCTGCAAGATACCGGACTTCAACAAGAGAACCATTGAGAGGTTTACTGCCCTGAAAGATCGTCGGGCTCTTTATTTAACCGCTTTACTTTATGTAATTATACATATGAGGTGTGAAGATGTCTTATATGCTGCATGCATTCATTCTTTTTCTTTCTCCTATGCCCCACTTGACCCAGGGGTCACCAGCCGCCACTGCACTACCGGAAGCTTGTCTGTGAGCTGCAAACGAAGTGGAAGTGGGGGGATAACAGAGAGAACTGAATAGAAAACTGGTTTTGTAACCAGCGCTCCAGATAATGGGTCACTGAGTAATTTACTCTCCAATTTAGACACTATGGGGTAGATGTACTAAAGGGTTGCAGCTGTCGCTAAGCAGTCACAGTAGTAGCAAACCAGCCACAAGGGTTGCGTGAAATGTACTACACAAGTGCAATGCTGTTAGCGATTTCTTAGCAAATGCTTTGCGGCCACAGATGTCACTGCTTAGATGAATATGTAATTATGAGCGTTTCTGCATAAAGTTCCAAAAATTGGGTGCAAATGAGAGTTCTCAAATATTATAATGAGATGTACTAAAGCTGCCGGCAATTGCGACACTTGCATCGATTTCTTAAGAAATTTTGAGAGCATGTTTTAAACTGTCTCAATTAGCAAAGGCAGTATGAAAAACACGATCCTATTATTATTTATTTCTTAGCAGACGCCCTTATCCAGGGCGACTTACAGTTGTTACAAGATATCACATTATACATTATTTCACATTATACAGATATCACATTCGTTTTACATACAATTACCCATTTATACAGTTGGGTTTTTACTGGAGCAATCTAGGTGAAGTATCTTGCTCAAGGGTACAACAGCAGTGTCCCCCACTGGGGATTGAACCCACAACCCTCCGGTCAAGAGTCCAGAGCCCTAACCACTACTCCACACTGCTGCCCTATGATCCTATGCTAAACCGCTGTGATTGTAGCAAGAAGGAATACACATCACTTAATGGTAAAGTGTGAGAGCAACTCATGTCATGTTTTTTTTTTCGCTTCATAGTTTTTTTTAAGTTAACCAGTGGATTCAATTAATAGCTAAGCAATTTTATTCGGAAAAATGTCGCACAACTCTTGCTACAGGTCTCGCTAAGAAGACGCAACAAATATTTAATTTAATATATTGCGGATGTCTTCATTAACATATTTTCTCTTATTACATAAGGCAAAATGTACACTTTGCGAATTGTCGCAACGAAAATGCAAATTGCGGTATGTTTGCGCTACGACTGGCCTATCTCAGTACGTCTACCACTATGTGAGTAAAATGTATTTTGGGTAAGTAAAATGCAACATTACCTTAAAGTCATGAGTACTTTCAATAAATACAGTACATACTTTAATGCTAACTTGTGGGGTATGCATTAACTACAGCCTTACATTTTAACTCCAATGTTACTTTGAACTAGTGTACAAACAATAGGTCTTACAATGAAAACAAAAACAACAATTCTTATTTGCTTTATTGACCAAAAACAATATGGCTGTGAAGCAAACACAGAAACAGAACATTTGTTTAATTCCAAAGCTACAGATGAAATGTATACTTAACAAAAGGCCTGCATGCTAATACTATATATTTCCAATGGTTTAAACTAAAACAAACAAAAAAATGCTTTCTTGTGCTCTCCCTTTCCAAGTCGACAGACACGCTTCCAGAAAATAGCTCATTTAAGATTTTAAACAATATCCCCCATTGGGTTAATAGATGTTATTTATAACTGCTAAATTAACATTAAAAAATAAAGTCAGACAAATAGGTTTAAAAGTTGAATTAAATTTGTTTATTTAAAGGTTAAAAAAGTATGAGTATAGGATTTCTAAATAACTATTTCTGGTATGTTGGAGAGTATGTTCAGAAAATTATTAACTATATATTTTATCAGAATTCCAAATATTTGCAAAACATTCAGAAATGCATCAATATATTCGCTCAGATTCAGAATTCAAGATATATTAAAGCAATGGGTTAATTTCACATTTCATCATACACAATTTAAACAAATGAATCCTTTATTTCAATGCACCATGGAAATTCAATAAACTTGTATATATTTACCTTACCATCGCTTTATTGGAAAGCTGAAACAAAGTTTTGAAATGAAGTCTCGGAAACAAAGATGAAGAAAGCAAGATGCTGGCGCCTCATGGTGAAAATGTTCAAGTGTTGCAAAGAATTGGTGAAACTGCACTAATTTGGCCATGTCAATAATCTTTTTTTTCATTGTGGGGAATTTCTCCATATTATAATCGCTTGTTGTTTAAGTAAAAGTAACTAAGACTTAAAAAACATGTCACCCAAGACTTCAACATAGCATGTGCCCATATATTAATAATAGGTGGCTGAATATTTTGTAATTATTGTGCCCAGTACCACAGAAAACATTATTTTTAAAGGGATTACCAATTCCCAATAATCACGTATTACCACATCATCAACAGTGTCAGTGCAGTCTCTAATATAAATACGGTGTTGGAGTGTGTCACCACAACTGCTCTATAATGCATAGCGTATCCCGCAGTACAGCGGTGCCCAAGGTTTACAGAGCAGAGGGCCGCTTAGCAAGGCTACTGTGGGACCGTGGGCCACAATATGACCAAATTGCTTGGCTTGTAAATTTCCAGTGCATTTATTTGCATACCTGTCAACACTGAGTTTTCAGAATAAGGGTGCTTTTGTAAACTGACATTTTAGTGGCCTGAATTGAAGTGAATGCCTACATAAGACAAAGGCTTACAACTATTCCAATGTATTATTTGGTAAAATGATAGACTGTGATACACTGCTCCTTCTCATTGCTTTTAAAAAGGAAAACAGTACAGTAGTTAGTACAGTAACTCACTGCCTGAAAACCACATGGTAGGGATTCAGTGAGCTGTTGTATACTGTTCAGTACCGTGTACGAAGATCTGCAGGGATCAGTAGGTAAATAATGGCAGAATATATCTTTGGGTTTTACTTGCAGACACACAAAGATACCATCATATGTTATATAAACTTGTATTCATATTAAGTGTCTGGGTCCCTAAGTGGCTCACAGTGGCCCTTGTCCTCCAGAAGCCGGTAGCTCACCAACATCCAAGTGGAGATCCTGGGGCAGCATTGTGGAGTAGTGGTTAGGGCTTTGGACTCTTGACCGGAGGGCCGTGGGTTCAATCCCAGGTGGGGGACACTGCTGCTGTTCCCTTGAGCAAGGTACTTCACCTAGATTGCTCCAGTAAAAACCCAACTGTGTAAATGGGTAATTGTATGTAAAAATAATGTGTAAAAAATAATGTAATTGTATGTAAAAATAATGTGATCTCTTGTAACAATTGTAAGTCGCCCTGGATAAGGGCGTCTGCTAAGAAATAAATAATAATAATAATAATAATAATAATAAAAAGTCAGTTGGCTTGATCGTGGGATCAGAGGACACCCCCTGGCCTTCCCTTCTCCTGAGCTGTGGGTGGGGAAACATATTTGGCCCACAGAATACAAAAAGTGTCCATAACTTTGTGACACCAGTTTGACAGCCATTGCTTTAAGGGATAGCTGGTATTCCCTACTGTAGCTTGTATTGTAGCTGTAGCATTTCACTGATTTGTTAACCTCTCGTTTGGAAGTGATAGCTAAAAGCCTCTGAAGTACAGTCAAGTACAAATGTATTACATTACTGAGAGTCCCTGTTGCTTTTACAAAACAGCGTCATTTGTGTATCAAATCAGAGTCAATGACCCATGCTGCTGAAAGGTAAAGTGGATATTGATGTAGCATCATTACTAATCCATCCTTACCAAAGCTGCAGACTTACAGTCCACAGAAGGGTTTTCACTGTCGTCTTGTGCACAGGCAAAAAGACTGAACCAATATGATGCCTGTTTTTACACCACTTACCAAACTGAGCTCTAAAATCATTGGCTTGGTTTACATGCAAAATAAAAATAGGGCTCACCTTTTTGTCACGTTATTTTGGTAGTACCTTTAAGGCAATTTGTGTTTGCATGTAGTTTTCCTTTAGGGAGAGAAATTCTCCTTCAAAATTAAACTGGGTTTACAAGAAGTTTTTAGGTTGTGTTGAAGAACCGCAAGTGCAGCCTGCCAATTTTTTTAAAATTAAAAAGCAAGGGAAACTAAAAAAAATACCAACATTCCATCGGAGCGCTTTGACAACCCAGCCATTATTTGCTAACCATTTTTTGACTGCACATATATTTATATACATATTATACATGTACATATATAATATATACCAGGTTTCCTACAGAAGGATAGCTACAGCAATTCTGATCCTTATGGTTGTCTGCAAATGGAGCTAAAATCCAGCACTTTAGGTCAATGATATAAAAAACCATATCCAGCCAAAATGCTTAGTAGAGTATTGTGGAAGGGTGGTGGGCAATTCACTGACACACACGTGAGACAGAAGGTTTTATTTGCTGTTGTCCGTGGCCTGAATACTGGCAACAGTAAACAGGACCACAAGGTTACCAATACTGGCATACAGTCCAGTGCTCATACAAGTGCTCAAAAATACAAATGAAAACAAAAGGCGAAAGAAAAAGGGAAAGTAAAACACAGTAATAACACTACAAAACAAAGTGCTGCTTACGCAGTGCCCCCACTGCCGCTAAGACGGTCAATACGGGCCTCGACCTACGCTCCGCTATTTTCTATATACTGGGGTGGCCAGAGTTCCCCGTATAGCTACACACATCCCCTCAGGTATGTAATTATTTCTTTTACTTCATGGTTTATTTTAAGGCGGGCTGTCTCCCTCAGTCGTGCTTGCCTGCTCTTTGTTTACACTGGCATCTTTCTACAGCGCCACTGGGTATCCTCTCTCCGGCCACCCAAATGCACAACCAATCGCAGTACTTATGGGCCAAGCAATCCCCCAAGGCCCGCCTCTCAGCCACTCAGAGAGAGGGAAAGCCAACACACTCTCTTCCCCACCTCTCCATGTTATCGCCATGACTGACAGACGGTTCTTACAAGACTGCTGCCCTCTTCCTTCAGAACCACGGATATGACAGATAGTCAGTACAGATCTCCCCTGTTACAAGTACATTTTCAAAATACTGGTAGTAAATCTTTCTTGTGCTCTCCCTTTCAAGGTCAACAAAAATGCTCCCTAAAAATACAAATACAAAACTATACAAATGCTGCACTAATACAAATAAAGAAATGATAATATTGTATTCTTTACTGAGAAATCCTGAAGATCAAGAATCTAGTCACTTATTCACCAGTCACTAACACGCATTGCAAGTGAGTGGATTCAACTGTACTTTTAAAAAAATGTATTTATTGAAAACCCAGACTTATTGGTCACGTGTTTCTGGCATGTCCCAGGCTACAGTTAGCTGCCCGCCATGTCTAAGAAGGCTGTGTGGTCCAGTGGTTAAAGAAAAGGGCTTGTAACCAGGAGGTCCCTGGTTCAAATCCCACCTCAGCCACTGACTCATTGTGTGACCCTGAGCAAGTCACTTAACCTCCTTGTGCTCCGTCTTTTGGGTGAGATATAATTGTAAGTGACTGCAGCTGATGCATAGTTCACACACCCTAGTCTCTGTAAGTCGCCTTGGATAAAGGCGTCTGCTAAATAAACAAATAAGAAGTCTGCTAAATAAACAAATGAGATCCATTCTGTAGCTACCGCATGCAGTATATTCACAATTGATCATTGAGACTTCAGCAACAAACAAAATGCAGGAAGTCTGATAACATGTGAACTCCAGCTGTGCAACAAAAATGTTATGTGTATTCTTTACACTTTCAATTTAAATATCATGTGGAATTCATATTTTTTTCAATGTGTAGCGACCTTGGTTCCCGCAGGCAGGCGCATCACACATGATGAGGCAATCCACACACAGGCGGAGGGCGGGCGCGAACCCGGGACCTCTCGCACTAAAGCATAGCGCCGATACCGCTGTACAAAAGAGCCGCCTTCCTTGCAAGTTGCGTATATTGGGCAAGGAGCCTATGTCGCTGTGTATGATTAAGTCACCTGGCAAGGAGTGTATGTGTCTGTGCATGATTACGTCACCTACTAGCCCTACTGCTGCCTTCCCCTGTGCATGGTACAAATGCATAAAACACCCAGTAGGCAGATTATCTGCAGGGCTGCACAGAACTAACTTTTATTTATTTATTTATTTATTTATTTTTACTATTTCAGGTTTCCGTTCCTGTGAAACAGATCTTTCCCTATAAATTAGAGATTTTACTCCAACTCCATACATGGTCACACAAGCCCACATCAATAATATAGTCCACTGGCACAAATTGACAGCTATGCTAATTTAATACAAACGTGATTTTTTTGTTTTTAATTGGTACCTGTAGCAGGGCGATTGCCCTGCACATGTGTAAATTAGTGTTGGTATAATTTGTATGGGGAAATGGAGTTGATTTGTATGATTGAATTATTGTTTACGGGCGCTCGATTGAGACTTGCTGCCTGCTAAGCTTGGTTGAGGGGAAGAGCAGCAAGTGATTGGCTGTGCTGGTCCTCAATCAGCAGGTGGGCGGGTCTTGACCGAGTGTCCGTCAGTTTAAAAACATCCGCGGGAGATGGCTCAGGGCGACTGCAGCGCCATGCCAGAGGGGAGCGGCGTATACTCGGGAGGAGAGGGTCCGCTCTGCAGGAACGTCAGCTACGCAACCCTGAGACTGCAAGCGGTGCTTGTGAAGGCAATGCCCAGCCAAGTCCGTATGAAGCAGCACGAGTTGTTGTATGAATACCGGCTCATCGCAGTGACGTGTGGTCAGGGTAGACAAGGTAGGCACTGCCTACCTAGTGAGAATCTAGCAAAAAAAAAAGAGATATATAATTGTGTATGACTGTTCATTACCTTTCGTTGTCACAACGCATTTCTGCATTGTGGAATTTCTTTGCTAATATACAAAATTCAATGAAAAAATGAGAGGCAGCGATGTGCTATGCCTTTCCCTACCATTGAACTTGAACATAAGCCGCTCTACTCAGTCGCGCAAGCGCGTTCCAACCTTATAGTCTCAGCAATGAGAGAAAAAAGCACAGCGCGTCGCTGCCTTAACTGTGTCACCTAACTACCCTAATTCAATTGCACAGTTAATATTGACGCATGCGTTCTTGCGGAAAAAATGCTGTGGGAACAACCGTTGGAAAGGCACAGACCTTCTCTGCCTTTGGGGACGTGTCCTTGAGTTACCGCTCTTTTGCAAAGCAACCAAGCTATGCTAGCAAGTCTAACATCATTATCCGAAAATGAAAAAAGTTATATGTCAGCTTAAACGGATCAAAACCCACATTCAGAATCGGACCGATCAAGGGCGGCTCTCATCCCTGGCGCTTATTTCCATGGAAAAGGAGAGACTTTTAAAACTTCAGGCCAAGAGAGAGCAATTCTACAATGATGTCACGGACATCTTCGTCCAGAAGGAGAGAAGGATGGACATATACAAGTAGATATTGTGATATGGTGCGGGGTAGGGAAACTTATTGGATGTGATAGACAGGTGGTAAGATGCAAAACACCAGACACGGAGAGATCGTATTATGAGTTCAAACAGCACGGTGTCTGTATGTTTAATTGTTTCAGGTTTTTTATATCCTTCCAATAAAGCAGCAGTTTATACTTCTTTTAATCAAAATAAAATAAAACAGAACATAATAATCAAGTCGTATAATTAACAAAACAAACAATCACTGGCAGTCTCGTGGTTCAGGTACAGAAAAGGGTCGTTTTTACCGGGTTCGGGTTCTCATTCAGTCCAATAATCCAATCCACTAATCGGGGTCCAATTCCGTTCCAAAGTCGTTGCCAAGTAATCCTTTTTGTTTGTTTCTTTATCTTTCGTTTCTCTCTCTTACTCACTCTACGCCTGCCATCCTCCAAGTCCTTTTCTCCTCTACTACACACAGACCCAGATTGCCGGTCAGAGCGTATTTTATACAGGTGCGTTGATTTGTGGCACCTGTCTCTTGTTGAGCTTGTTAGTGCTGAATACAAATGACAGGAAAAGTGAAGAAACATATCGTCCATCAATTATCCTACCCCGTGCCATATTACAATATGTAAGTGCAAGTATTTATTTTCATTTTAATTGTCAGGTATTGGTGAGCAAATGTTTAAAGAACGGTAACAGGTTAACTGTAGATTTGGGCATTTATATAAAAACACTAATAGTATGAATTAAATCAGTGTATACGCTTTACAGTACATTCTTTTGTGGACAATAATAACCATCAATTTGACATTGAGGTCAGATAATAATAAAGTAGGTATTGAAATTCAGTGGCATCTGTCGGTTGAATCGTGTAATTACATCGGGGTTTTCGTTGAGCTGCGTCAATAACAGTCTTGTTCCCAACCATGCATAATTAGAATTCTGCTCTCTATAAGCCTGCCAATTGAATCTATGTAAATTGGGGTGGTGAGACTGGCCAGTGCCTACCCAACCACTGACCTCACCGCACGTTACTGCTCACCAGTAAGTTAGTTTAGGGGATAGTGATCCCATGTGATGTATAGCGAGGGTTACGTAGTGTAGCCGGTTCCTGGAGTAGGACGCCTCATTTTATAAGGCTAGCGCCGCCCTGTGTGGCACCTTTTAGTTGTAGTTTTTGTACTGTGTTTTATTTTGTATTTTTGTACAGCTTGCTGTATGTGTCCTCTGTGCGTTACCATGGCTGGTAACGTCACATGACCACCTTTATTTAATTTCTGTTTTGTATTAATAAATCCTGCGCGCCTGTGCCAGTGTTTCAACTCCACCTCCAATGTCTCTCTGTGTTGCTTAAGCAGCGGTTACCCACACACATGACATGAGCACCCTGTCACAGTACCCATTATAGATGCTACTTAAAACTAGTGTAACATGAATTGCATCTTATCTTGCTTCTAAGGGACTGAACAATCTAAGCTAAAACAATCATCTATGTGATCACATGAAAATAAGGTAAATATATTTCTGTGCTTGCAAAGAGTTGGTTTTTTAACTTTGCAGTAGCTTCACTATTTTTTTTTTTTAACCTTGCTTATAAAATAACTAAATTATAAAGCACTATTATTTTAGGAGTCATCTGGAAATGGCAATGATTTGAAACGTTGAATAAATGATAAATCAAGAGGTCTCTAAACCCCTCTTATGCTTATTTTTCTCCTATTTGTTCAGGGCTAATTTCAGCAGATGTAGTTGTTAATAAAGAATTACTTGGTTTATCATAGAAAGCTGGTTACATCACAAGCAGGATCTGCACTGCTGAAGTCTCGTGAACATATGGTACGGCTTTCAAACATGTTGATATGGCGTGATTTACCCACCCTTTTTTTAGCCGTACCATATTTTGGATGCACACTTCATGTAGTGTGAGAAATGTGCTTGATATGTGTGTGCTACATCATATTCTCACAACACTGGAGAGAGCATTTGGAGTTTCTAAACTGCATGGAAACCAAGCCATTATAACAGCTGAGCTCCTAATGTACCCCCTGTGGCATAGGAGGCATCTCTGCCCATTGAGCTGTTTGAGTTGAAAGAAGGGTCTCCTTGAACACCAGAAAATTAGATAAAAATAAACTAGTACACTTCTTTGACAATTGTCTATATCAATGTCTTCTTTTTAATATTTGTACATACCTTACAATTGACCAAACAATGTGCAGGACCATTTCCCTGATTGAAAATGGCTGCTTTTAAAGGTTATTTATAGATAATATAGATACAGGTCAGGTAAAATTGTTGATAATGAAAACAGAATGCATGTACAGCACTAGGTTTAATGATGATACTGTATCTTTAATAATGTGTATATTATTATTATTATTATTATTACTAAAATATATCTGATCAGTGCATCCCCTGAGATGCAGCATTTCATTTCCAGGTACATCTAGGCGGTGGACTTGTTTGATAATTCATTAAGGGAGTAATTTAACCAGAATACATCAATCTGTATTGCAATTTACCCATGACACGTTGACAATATATCCATTGGATGTGTAATGACCACAGAGCCAAGGGGGACCAAGTATTACAGTATTTGGCCAATTTCAGACTCACCCCCCCCCCCTCCATCATCAACCATCACCACAGGCTTTACCCGCCCCCAGCTAAAACATCACAAACCCAACAACCCTGCCCTCCCACCCTGCCAAAGATGATTACCATACAACAGTAAGTAATGCTCTAAATTTAATGTTTCAATTCAAAGTCCCTATATTGTTACTTTTGTTAACAATTGATAAGCACCCTGAAGCTGCTGAAATAGTTTATATTTTAGGGGGGTAAGGGGGGAAACAGTTGGCTGCACATGCAGTCACTGTTTCTTTTAGGCCTACAACAAAATTTATGCATTTCTTTTTACTCTGTCCTTATGTATATTTTGTACAAAAACATGTTCACTTTTGCTTTAAATGTAAAATGTTTGATGGCAACATTTAGCATTTTGATCACGTCATCAGAACCTTAACCCCCCCCGTCATCATGGTCATATCTCCCCCCACAGCGATGACCTGATACCTGAACATCCTCCAAATCAAGTTAGAGGGCCATCTTCACTCTGAATCCAGGTACTATACTGGTGCTGTCTCTTTAACACCCACACTCTCACCTGTAATAAAGTCCACTTTCCTACTGGAAAATAAGGCTTCATTATTTCTCTACTAAATGGTACCTATAATTGGAGACTGGTGTGTAAGCCTATAGATTTCTCATTAGCTCACAATAAATCTGCAGGCATTCTTGTGTTCTGCCTTTCTGACCCCAGGGGTGATCATCAGTAGCCCTCTCCAAAGTGCAGAATGATCCTTTCCTGTAATGCAGGAAATATATTACATTTACTAATGAACCACCCTGAAGAATGTAACGACTATATAAAACTAGAAAGCTTTTTGTGAATGTCAAGCCCTTCTAGACATATGGAGAAGGGCCTTGCCTTCCTGAAGTTACTGCAATCCAACCCTCTCAGTTTGAAAACCTCTCTACCACAGCAAATGGCTTATGAGTTATTGCATGCCAAGAAATGTGGAGAAGAATAAGGAATAACACATGTATTTTTTTTTTTTTAAGAGTTTCCAATATTAACTGTGAACTCTGTATTTGACTAATCCTTAAAAACTGGGTGCACATAAACATGCATGGGCTACAGCATTAAAAATAGAGAGCAGTATAACGTGCCCTTGATTTCTTTTGAAGAATAAAATGGCTCCTCTAGTTAAAGCTCTACTGCCTGGAATGGAGGGGGAGTTCACCTCATTGTGACTGGCCAGACAGTGTGTAACTTTAGCATAACAGAGGCAGAAGTGTTACAGGGCCTAGGAGCTCTTACAATAAACACATCCCCTGGGCCGGATGAGATCCTCCCAATAGTACTCAAAGAAATGAAAGAAGTTATTTACAAACCACTAACCAAGATCATGCAACAGTCTCTTGACACGGGTTGTACCGACAGACTGGAAAATTGCAAACATAATACCGATCCACAAAAAGGGAGACAAAAGCGAACCAGGTAACTATAGACCAATAAGCCTGACTTCTATTATATGTAAACTTATGGAAACTATAATAAGGTCTAAAATGGAAAATTACCTACATGGTAACAACATCCTGGGAGACAGTCAGCATGGTTTTAGGAAAGGGAGATCGTGTCTAACTAACCTGCTTGACTTTTTTGAGGATGCAACATTGACAATGGATAATTGCAAAGCATACAACATGGTTTATTTAGATTTCCAGAAAGCTTTTGACAAAGTCCTGCATAAAAGATTAATTCTCAAACTGAACGCAGTAGGGATTCAAGGAAATGCATGCACATGGATTAGGGAGTGGTTAACATGTAGAAAACAGAAAGTACTGATTAGATGAGAAACCTCAAAATGGAGTGAGGTAACCAGTGGTGTACCACAGGGATCAGTATTAGGTCCTCTGCTATACCTAATCTACATTAATGATTTAGACTCTGATATAGTAAGCAAACTCGTTAAATTGCAGATGACACAAAAATAGGAGGAGTGGCAGACACTGTTGAAGCAGCAAAGGTCATTCAAAATGATCTAGACAGCATTCAGAACTGGGCAGACACATGGCAAATGACATTTAATAGAGAAAAGTGGAAAGTATTGCACGCAGGCAATAAAAATGTGCATTATAAATATCATATGGGAGATACTGAAATTGAAGAAGTGAACTATGAAAAAGACCTAGGAGTTTATGTTGACTCAGAAATGTCTTCATCTAGACAGTGTGGGGAAGCTATAAAAAAGGCCAACAAGATGCTCGGATATATTGTGAGAAGTGTTGAATTTAAATCAGGGGAAGTAATGTTAAAACTCTACAATGCATTAGTAAGACCTCACCTAGAATATTGTGTTCAGTTCTGGTCACCTCGTTACAAAAAGGATATTGCTGCTCTAGAAAGAGTACAAAGAAGAGCAACCAGAATTATCCCGGGTTTAAAAGACATGCCGTATGCAGACAGGCTAAAATAATTGAATCTATTCAGTCTTGAACAAAGAAGACTACGCGGCGATCTGATTCAAACACTCAAAATCCTAAAAGGTATAGACAATGTCGACCCAGGGGACTTTTTTTGACCTGAAAAAAGAAACAAGGACCAGGGGTCACAAATGGAGATTAGATAAAGGGGCATTCAGAACAGAAAATAGGAGGCACTTTTTTACACAGAGAATTGTGAGGGTCTGGAACCAACTACCCAGTAATGTTGTTGAAGCTGACACCCTGGGATCCTTCAAGAAGCTGCTTGATGAGATTCTGGGATCAATAAGCTACTAAAAACCAAACGAGCAAGATGGGCTGAATGGCCTCCTCTCGTTTGTAAACTTTCTTATGTTCTTGACGGTGGTGCCTGTGGATCATCAGTCCTCCGGAACAGTAAGGGGTTTGCAGTGTTAGAATTGCGCATTTCATATGTGGTCAAACTGATCAAAATGATTGTGAAAAAAAGAAGAGAGTGAATGAAAAATAGAAATGAAAGTCCTTAGATTTTATTGCAGAATTAATGGATCCCCCCTCCCCCCGCCCCCCGCCCCCCCCCCCCCCCCAGCAGCCCTCGCTAGCTCACCAAGCTCCATCATCGGTGCCCTTTTTTGAGCCTCCATTTTAGAAACATGGAACTTTAAATGCAAGAACAGAAGAAATCATCACTATTACTTAACTTTGGCGCCAGCTCTCCGAGTCCTGCTCATTTCTTGCTTTCTCGGGCTCCAACGGAACAGCAGTCTCTGAAATGCACTAGTGATCTGGCTTTGAGAAACCATTGTCCACTTATCTTTAATTTAAAATAATTGTTAAAAGAAAAAAAAGTTCCAGCCAAAGCGAAAAAGCTGAAGTTTTTACTGGGCTGGTTTATACTGACCCAGGCAAACTCAAGTCTCCTAGACTCTGCATTGCAGCTCATTCTATTGAAATGCACTAAGCTCTTTCATAGTTGGAATATCCTACATATTATTTTATACAATGCTTAAGGTTGTTTCAGCCAATCAGAGAACAGATAGCCATTCACATATTACGCAGCATCCACAGAAATCCAGCCAACCCATGTAAATATCACATGCCCTCAACCATGCAGATATACTGCTAAACATCGTGCCTGTCCACTTTATTATGCTCTGGTGAGGGGCAGGTTCTCCTGGTATACCCTGAGTCTGGGTCCCTTGATTACTCTGGAAGGCTGAGCTAATGTCGTAGTTCACCTGTTGTACCCTGATGGAAATGGCTGCTTTCAAAAGCGTTTCCATGACTACCACAATTCCTATCGCTCAATCCAGTTAGACATGTTTGGGATGAACAATGAACAACGCATTTGTCATCACCATCCTCTCACTACCTGTCCATACCAAGTGCAAGAAATATTAATGACTGGATGGATTAACATCCCTTGACACACCTTCCCGCACCTTGGGTTTATACCATGTTGTGTCAAGGCTGTGATCAGGGAAAATAGTAACCAAACCTATATTAGGTACAGGTCCCAATAACATAAACTTGTGGGTTGCCTGTATTGAGGTACAAATTAACAGATAGTCCGTGATATGGAATTTATAAAGAAAGAAAATATCGTTGCAAGTGAGTAAAAGTGATTGCTTGGTTTTGTGTTATTTAAAAGTGTTTTGTCAGTAACTGGGTTAGCCAGGGGCCTGGAGATACCATGGCTAAAAGCTAGTGCACCAAAGAAGGAGCTAGGATTTATTTTCTTATTCTGTTTATTTTGTTTAGTTTATTTCATTGTGATAAAGCAGAAGGTTCATTGAGGTACCACCATGTTCAAACTTCGTGTTGTCAGTGTGCTGTATAAACCAATGACAGGATTGAAGAAGTGCCCAAGTTACATAGAGGAAGTAAGCTTTGTCACACCAGCTAAAGGCAGATTTAAAAAAGAGCCGTCCATTGTGATTGCAAACATCACCGTATAGGAGTAAAAGAGCCATTCATTGTGATTGTAAACATCACCGTATAGGAGTAAAAGAGCCGTCCATTGTGATTGTAAACATCACCGTATAGGAGTAAAAGAGCCGTCCATTGTGATTGTAAACATCACTGTATAGGAGTAAAAGAGCCGTCCATTGTGATTGTAAACATCACCGTATAGGAGTAAAAGCAGATTTAGAAAGGACTTTTGAAGTTACATACTCTTTAAACAAAACATCCTCCAGGTCAAATATATAAATACATAACTGGAACAAATCTTTCTGTTATTCTCAAGGAAGAGTGCTGCCATGGTAACAGATACTGTATACCTGGCCTGCAGCAGCACTGGCCCAGGAGATTTACACGATACTGTATAATAAATAAGTCTGGACCCTTTCATTACTTAAGGTAATCTAAATTCATATTGAGTTGCTTCAAGAAGCAATGGCATGATTGCTATTTCTTTGTTGTGATTTTGTTTTAGAAAGCCATTGTCTTTCATTTAATGTCTCTATCTCTCTAGCTATATCTATATACAGTATATATATATATATATATATATATATATATATATATATATATATATATATATATATATATTGTGAAATTAAGAGTGTCAAAGGGGTTAGAGACCCAGAACGACTAGGAACTACAATTCCCAACAACGGGGCAAACATACCGTGCATGACGGGTAACAGCGGTAGCTTTAAAAAGCTGCGGGAATCAGCTAGAGGGGAGAGCGAGAACAGGTGCACACACGAGCCGTGGGACGGGAGAGTACCTAACCCAGACGAAAGTGGCAGTGGCATTGGGAGCGAAATTGGGAAATTAACCAGTGGTAACTCAGAGGAATACAATTGTAGCACTCGTTTCTAAAACGGTACAGCGTAGTGGGACATTCCATTGAAGCAACCTTGCGGACTACCATTGTCACCAGTCGGAGACAACCATTGTTTCTACAATGGGACTGTGCACGGTGGTTTTACCTGGAAACAACACGGCGGGCTACAGGCTTCCCTGCATCGGAGCAACGCAGAGAACACTGACCGCTGTAGAGTGAGTACGCTGTGTTGTACTGTTGATATGCTGGGAGCTATGGAAGTACGGGACTTGTGTGTATGTAAACAGAGTGCTTAAAGACTGTATCAAAAGCCCACGAACTGGGCAAGTGATTAACCCAGGAGAACTGTGTTCGGCTGGAAGAGTTGCGTACAAATTAAGCAGGGACACAGAAAGGGTGATTTAAAGGAAAACAACTTTATTGTATGTCCAGGGAACAGTGGAACCTGCAACAAAAGAGAGGCGAGAGTTAGAGAACGCTCAGTGCTCACTGTTTTTCACCTGTATTAATTCTATTCTACACAGCAGTGTTATTACTTACCTCTACGAAAGGTTGGCCGGGTGTTGGGGCCGCACTATACCGCAAACAGGCTTCCGGGGCCGTCGGGATTACAAACCTGTGAGTAGGACGGGGACTACCACAACTCCACAGCGCCATCTGGTGGATGTCCGCGACAACCTGGAAAAGAGAAAAAAGCCACAATACCAAGCCACCAACAAAGAAACTTGGATACAGCAAGCCATTTGTTACCTGAGGGTTTCGTTCCACAAAAAAGTCCTGGACTGTGTTTATTTGAGTTGTGTTATTATTTGTCTTGATAATTGGAACTTCTGTGTGTTCATTTGTAGAATATAAGAGGAAAAGGAAAATCATTAAAACCGAAATCTCCTTGGACCTGGGTCTCTGTCACGTTCTTCTGCACCAAAACAGGCACTACGTACACATCGCATACTTACGTGGACTTCACCAGTTCACAATATATATATATATATATATATATATATATATATATATATATATAAACCTCTCTCTTCTCTCTCTCTCTCTCTCTCTCTCTCTCTCTCTCTCTCTCTCTCTCTCTCTCTCTCTATGTATTGTGACAAAGTGTAGTATTTACGTCACTGTTTTGGTCTCTTTATCACACACAGTCTTTAAGTGTGAGAAGGAAAGTTTCACAACAACAAAAAGTATGGTGCAAACAAGGCAGGGCTTGTATGTTAATTTACTTTAGTCAGTTTTAAACATAAACATTCACTTTTAACCAAAATAACACAAACAAAACAAAATCTTATCTCCACACTGGAAAACTAAACTAAACTTATTTAAACAGTCCTTAAAACTACCGTATCAGACGGCTTGCCTGTTTACCAATTAAAAAAAAAACAACACTTCTCCAAGTTTAACAATCAAAAACAAACTCTACCTTCTTATCTGAGCAAACACTGGGTCTGTGTGCAGGTCGAAGCCTTGCTAAACCAAAACAAAAAAGGGGCCCACTGTTTGTCTCTATCCTGTTCTTATACCTGCCTAATTATCTACAGGGTGCATGGTCGACTGGCCGACTCTGGCCTTATGGGAAACTTGAACTACACTTCCTTTTACAGAGCACTTAAAATAGACAGCCCTCTCGTACAGCCCTAGGTCTGACATAGACTCCATGGACTACTTTGCCATACACTTTGTTATAATATATATATATATATATATATATATATATATATATATATATATATATATATATATATATATATATAAAAGGGACAAAGTGAAGGTGAAACAACACTGCAGTTTAATTTCTACACTGTATTGTCTATTTCAACCTAATCTATTGGCAATCTGAAGTCATTACTTTCTTATTAGGCTTCAGATGACATTGAACTTGTATCTATTTTTTTAAGCTGTACATAGCTTAAACAATATACAGGTCAAAGAGAAAAGAAATGAAATCTATTATTTTACACCAACAGTCATGTATTATTTATCATTATCCAGTAATGGAAGATTCTCTGCACTTCAGCTGGGCCATGGTATGTTACATTTATACAATGCCACCATCAGTTAATCGAGAGGGAAGAGAGTAGTCCAAAAGGTGAGTTGACTTTGTTGACTTTGCGTGTAAATGTTCAAGATTGTAAATGTTCAAGATTGTGTTGCGCATATTTATGAAAATATAATATTTAACATTAATACGTCAGTATCCTAGGTAACACCCCCACTATGTTGGTAAAATACAAACATTAGTTAACATTAATATGATTATACAGTGCCTTGCGAAAGTATTCGGCCCCCTTGAACTTTGCGACCTTTTGCCACATTTCAGGCTTCAAACATAAAGATATGAAACTGTAATTTTTTGTGAAGAATCAACAACAAGTGGGACACAATCATGAAGTGGAACGAAATTTATTGGATATTTCAAACTTTTTTAACAAATAAAAAACTGAAATATTGGGCGTGCAAAATTATTCAGCCCCCTTAAGTTAATACTTTGTAGCGCCACCTTTTGCTGCGATTACAGCTGTAAGTCGCTTGGGGTATGTCTCTATCAGTTTTGCACATCGAGAGACTGAAATTTTTGCCCATTCCTCCTTGCAAAACAGCTCGAGCTCAGTGAGGTTGGATGGAGAGCATTTGTGAACAGCAGTTTTCAGTTCTTTCCACAGATTCTCGATTGGATTCAGGTCTGGACTTTGACTTGGCCATTCTAACACCTGGATATGTTTATTTGTGAACCATTCCATTGTAGATTTTGCTTTATGTTTTGGATCATTGTCTTGTTGGAAGACAAATCTCCGTCCCAGTCTCAGGTCTTTTGCAGACTCCATCAGGTTTTCTTCCAGAATGGTCCTGTATTTGGCTCCATCCATCTTCCCATCAATTTTAACCATCTTCCCTGTCCCTGCTGAAGAAAAGCAGGCCCAAACCATGATGCTGCCACCACCATGTTTGACAGTGGGGATGGTGTGTTCAGGGTGATGAGCTGTGTTGCTTTTACGCCAAACATAACGTTTTGCATTGTTGCCAAAAAGTTCGATTTTGGTTTCATCTGACCAGAGCACCTTCTTCCACATGTTTGGTGTGTCTCCCAGGTGGCTTGTGGCAAACTGTAAACGACACTTTTTATGGATATCTTTAAGAAATGGCTTTCTTCTTGCCACTCTTCCATAAAGGCCAGATTTGTGCAGTATACGACTGATTGTTGTCCTATGGACAGAGTCTCCCACCTCAGCTGTAGATCTCTGCAGTTCATCCAGAGTGATCATGGGCCTCTTGGCTGCATCTCTGATCAGTCTTCTCCTTGTATGAGCTGAAAGTTTAGAGGGACGGCCAGGTCTTGGTAGATTTGCAGTGGTCTGATACTCCTTCCATTTCAATATTATCGCTTGCACAGTGCTCCTTGGGATGTTTAAAGCTTGGGAAATCTTTTTGTATCCAAATCCGGCTTTAAACTTCTCCACAACAGTATCTCGGACCTGCCTGGTGTGTTCCTTGTTCTTCATGATGCTCTCTGCGCTTTAAACGGACCTCTGAGACTATCACAGTGCAGGTGCATTTATACGGAGACTTGATTACACACAGGTGGATTCTATTTATCATCATTAGTCATTTAGGTCAACATTGGATCATTCAGAGATCCTCACTGAACTTCTGGAGAGAGTTTGCTGCACTGAAAGTAAAGGGGCTGAATGATTTTGCACGCCCTATTTTTCAGTTTTTTATTTGTTAAAAAAGTTTGAAATATCCAATAAATTTCGTTCCACTTCATGATTGTGTCCCACTTGTTGTTGATTCTTCACAAAAAATTACAGTTTCATATCTTTATGTTTGAAGCCTGAAATGTGGCAAAAGGTCGCAAAGTTCAAGGGGGCCGAATACTTTCGCAAGGCACTGTATTATATATTATGATTATATGATTATATTTAAATATAAATATAAGGTTTTAGTCCTCAACATTTATCATATTCATTGTACAATTATATTCACCATTCCATTATTATATTTATCAAGTATATCAAAAGAACTATGACCATAATAGATAATAAATATGAGGCTAAGTTATAAAAATATGCTTTTAGATTGTGTTTTTTCAGAGAGGTTAACCAGTCTATAAACTAATATTGAAAGTTTACACATAGAGTTCAGTTCGAAGTGACAGAGAAGCAAACCAAGTGCGAGAATGAGAGTGGGACAGGAGAGGGGAAGAGGGAATGGGTTCAGCTGCCGGAGCGGGGCTGAAGTGAAGCTGAATCATTTATTTTATTTATTTATTTCTTAGCAGATGCCCTTATCCAGGGCGACTTACAATTGTTACAAGACATCACATTATTTTTTAGATACAATTACATTATTTTTTACATACAATTACCCATTTATACAGGGGTTTTTACTGGAGCAATCCAGGTAAAGTACCTTGCTCAAGGGTACAGCAGCAGTGTTATTATTATTTATTTCTTAGACGTTCTTATCCAGGGCAACTTACAGTCGTAAACAAAAATACATTTCAAGGATCACAGTACAAGTAATAATACAATTAAGAGCAAGATAAATACAATGACTTTGGTTCTAGCAAGTACAAGTATGACAAAATGCAATTCAATAACGGAGCATGATATAATTAAATACAAAATACTACAGATTAAATAACACTTGACAGATTACAGTGCTCTAAAGTACAGGATTAAATGCAGTAAAATAGGGGGCAGATAAGAGCAAGTAAAGCGCATTTAAGGAAGAGTGATAAGTGTCCAGGGGGAAAAAAGAGGAGTTCTACAGGTGCTGTCTGAAAAGGTGAGTCTTGAGGAGGCGCTGGAAGGTGGTCAGGGACTGGGCAGTCCTGACATCTGTAAGAAGGACATTCCACCACTGCGGGGCGAGGGTGGAGAAGGAGCGGGCTCTGGAGGCAGGGGACTGTAAAGGAGGTAGAGCCAGTCTTCTAGTGCAGGAGGAGCGGAGAGGTCGAATGGGGGTGTAGTGAGAGATGAGGGTCTGGAGGTAGCTGGGTGCAGTCTGGTCAAGGCATCTGTAGGCTAGTACAATAGTCTTGAACTGGATGCGATCGGGAGCCAGTTGAGTGAGCGGAGCAGTGGAGTTGCATGGGAGAAGCGTCCCCCACCTGGGATTGAACCCACGACCCTCCGGTCAGGAGTCCAGAGCCCTAACCACTACTCCACACTGCTGCCCCAATCATCTTGTCTCCAGGAGAAAGCCGCAGCTCCTCTCACAGCTAAAAAGTAAATACATTAGGAAAGATAACCACATAATAGGCCTAATATTTATTTAGTTATAAAACGAATGCTGAATAAGATGTCTGTTTTATAAAGTGCCAGCATAGCTTTTCTTCAGTTCAGATACTGTATCAAAAAGGAGAGACAGAAACGAAAGTTAGACTGAGAAGTTGTTTCTAGTTTGAACACCAGTACTGTATTTACAGTAGAAATATTGCATGAATCACTAGTATAGGGAAATGGGGGACATGCTGTAGGATCGTTATATCTCACATCGATCATAAATGCTTACTTGAGTACTGTAGACAAAAAGAAACTCAACACATAACATAATCAACGCCCCTTCAAATTGATATAACTTTAGTTATATTGATCATAGAAGGATACAAATTTCAGTTTCATTCTCCTTACTAAATTACCATTAAACACGTTATACAATAACTAAAGTAAAATCATTTAAGAATTATTTTCACTTTAAACTTCATTAAAACAAAATAAACATTTCAATGTTACTGGGAAAACATACTTAAACAACACTTAAACTTGCGTCCACAAGATTAGTAATTAAAATGATTCTAAAACCAGTGTAATTATTTAAATAGTTACACATTGGTCACGTTACATTTGGACACAGTATGCAATCATTTCAGGGAGAGAGTCATGACCCCTTGTATCTACCGAGTGTCATCCTTCTTAACCCTTTACAGTAAGAAAGTCTTCCAGACTTACAGGCATTCTTAATTAAAAGATAAGAATCTGTTTTGTTTATTTCGACAAGACTGGCAGGTCAGCACAGCAGGTATTCTAAACCATTCCCCAATTAAAGTCTTTACGGCCCTGTTACCAGTATCTTGTCCCTTTGAAGTAGATCACTCAAGAATGTTTTGGGGGAGAAGCTTGGATTAAGGAAAAGTCAAACTTGATTAACATCACAGCATCTCAATTCTCTTAGATTTAAGATTGGAAATGCCATTTTACCAAGTACATTCAATTATAACTACGAATTCTCCCCACAGCTAACTGTATACATGTCACAATATTTAGAACATGATTTGAATGACCAGATTTGTAAATATAATGGACAATGGAATACATAGAAATAGCAAGTGTATTGATACATTTGACCTTTTGCCTGTTATGTTTAGATTTTTTAGGCCAATCAGAGACCCCCACAAATATAAGCATAGGGATTGGTGCAGAGGCAGCGAGGGGGTGAAGGGATGTTGTTCTGCTCCGTAGTTAGCAATCTAGCTGGGCTTATTCTGTAAGTAAGACAAGTCACAAGATACACCTGTTTGCACTTGAACAAAGCAGGAGTTATATGGTCCTCCCCTCATTTCAACCCCAAAATACTGATTTATAACAGGAAACCTGTGACCTGTTTTGGTATATACATTTATGTAAATAATGAATGTGTTTTGGTGCAATCCCACGACAGTACTGAAAAAAAGGAGTAAAACTGTTCTGTTTATAAACTGTTGTTAAATTGCAAGAGTTGACTGAAAACAATATAAGGAATAATGTACTGTACATAATAAGGCTGCAAATCCATCCAGGGCTTTAGGAGATGCTGTATAACCACAAGAGCGCTAGTACATTTTTTTTTTTAGTTAGGCTTCCAAGCCCATGGCTGGGAAGCCTATTAAGAACATAAGAAAGTTTACAAACGAGAGGAGGCCATTCGGCCCATCTTGCTTGTTTGGTTGTTAGTAGCTTATTGATCCCAGAATCTCATCAAGCAGCTTCTTAAAGGATCCCAGGGTGTCAGCTTCAACAACATTACTGGGGAGTTGGTTCCAGACGCAAAACTTGGCATACATGATCCAAGTATGGTTTTCTTTAAAGTTTGCCCAAATGAAGTTGCTACAGTAAAAAAACATGGTTGCCATGGACCAATCAAATTTCAGCATTGCTCTAGTTGCATATATTGTGCAAAAAACACTGTTGAACAAAAAGTCTTGAAACTTCAGAGAGTAATTTCTACAACTGAGTGAATGCAACAAATGGATGGCAACCAATCAAAATGCTTAAATTTTACAATAACTCCTTGGAAGCCATAAAGTTGCTTGCAACTTCTAGTTATAATTAGAGTTGCTACTATTCAATGCTATGCCATTGAAAAACGTACCATCTCATTTTGCAAAACCCCCTTTTTCATACTCGCCATGTTTACCACCACTCTGATTGGACAACATTCTAATTGAAAAAAACGGTTGTTTGCAGTGGAGAAACATGTATAAACAGAATATTATCACACAAAGATAAAGATCTGACACAAATTAAAAAATCGTCCCAAATAAACCATCGAAAATGCAGCATATCAAAGTGTATTAGACAGACTTCTAAGGCATATGTATGCATTTTTATATCATACGTTTACTAATAATATCAGGAACGGGAATAACTGCATAGCAGAATATTTTCTTCATCTCCTGTTTTCACCTGTCTCACAGGGTATTCTGCACAATACTCATCAAGTGTCTTCCTTTTGCGTACCATTTTTAAATCAAAGTAATTTCACCATACACCTTAAGTTTTTATTACACGTTACTTATACATTAACCCGCTAATTTCACAGGAGGAGCTTTGAATGACAGGCGCTGTAGCTGGCCAATGAGAGTGCACAGTCGGTCCAGGTCTTGATGATTGACAGTCATTTAAATGAATGAGAGAATTGTAGCGCTGGTTCAGAAGAGATCTGTCGGACCAGGGTGAAATGACTGACAGTGAAACTACAGTACTAAGACCACTCAGATGACTGACAGCGACCACTAGCCATTCACAGCAAAATGGAAATGGGACAGACAATAAGTGTAAAAACTACTAGAGATCATTTCAAAATTATTAATTTTTGTAAGAAAATAAAAAACATAGGGAGTTGTTTTACCAACGTGTGTCCTATGTAAACGTATTTCAGTCAGATTTCTTTTGAATTCTAGTTTAACAAGCTTTACCAATTACAATGGAAAAGTAGCAAGCCTAGTTATAATGCACGGTGACCTGATAAAGACAGCACTTGTAGAATGTGCAATGCTCATTTTGAACAATTTATATCAATATGTTTTTTTAAGAATATTCTTCCTGTCTGGTCTTCTACACATTTATCGCTGTCTTCTTCAGATAAAACTTTAAATCTGCAGGCCACTGTTGTTTGTTTTGTTGTGTTCATGTACTGGTAGTGAGAATTAGTTTTGAAAAGCTGACGTCAGACAACTGAACTTTTGCAGTCTTGAACTATAGAGAGCACGTGCAATCTTATTATCTGTGAGTAGTAACGTACCTACGAAACAATAAGATGTCTGAGTGTATAAGACAAATAATAATAATAATAATAATAATAATAATAATAATAATAATAATAATAATAATAATAATAATAATATCAACAGATTGGGGATAGGTCTGCCTTTATGTAGTATGAATTATTAATGCACACGTTTGTTTTGTATGGCACAAGGCCTACACTGCTTGAATATGTGAAATTCACCACCAAATCCCTTGGACTGCACAGGATCGTGCTCCCTAACTGCAGAACACTTGTGTGCTTTTATACAGTATGCTGTTCTATATTCTGCCGCTATCAAAAGAGTTTCAGAGTGGAGGCAATCATTGATATAGGTCTCCAATATTCAAATTCAACTCTTATAAATGAGCCCATACTCTGAGACATGCTTCTTTGACATACTTAATAATCCTTTATAAGGCCACCTTCTGTAACAGAGCAGAGGAGAGGAGAGCCCTGCGTGTAATTAGAGGGGGTAGGGCAAAGCCTTGCTTGTAAGTAAATGCATTGCGGGATGTGTTTAATTGCATTGTCAGGTATTTAATTTACTGTATATAATTACAATTGCAGACAGCATTTTACAGAAATTAAAAATGATGTTCTAACGGTCTCTAAAAATGGCTAAAACTGATGGGCCATTGAGTGAAGTAATCCCAGATGACACCTCTGCACGTGACGCCAAGCAGATCATATTCTAATCACCTGAGCCTCTAATTACTTTTATCAGGATGCACAATGCCAGAAAGAATAAAGACGGAACTGCAGCCAAAAAAGAAAACAGTACCACCAAGCTTCGGTATAGATCGGATTGCCTGAAGCAGTTCATAATGCCCAAAAAAGTACTGAAAGTTATTTCAAGTGATCCGGGACGATAGGAAACACAGCAAGGTACAATACATCATGCAGGTATTGTTATAACTTCTATGGACGTGATACTGGATCTTTAAATAAAAGCATTGCATTCTAACCCTGTCTCTGGTATCTTTCATGGAATCAGATCAGATCAGTACCTCAGCTCTGCTCTTTTCATTTCATCTGTTTAAAACCAGTTCACTTCATGAGAAGGAACTCTCTAGAACTGCTGACTCCCTGGGTTTCTGCTTCAGAAGCCAGTGTTAATCTAATGCTGGTAAAAATTAATCATAAACATTATAATGTGAAATAAAAAGATGGTTAATTTATATACTATATGCATAACTTTCAGGCAAGATTAATAGTCCTGCTCAATGCATAATTTAATTTAATACAGGGACAAAAGTATTTGATTAAGTGCTACCATAATGTTTTAATTACCACTGGAACCAGTGAGGATAACCTTGTGAAAGAGTTGTAAGCTCACAGAGAGAGAGAAGTAATAGATGGGCTTCAGTGAGTTACAGGAAAATAATTCCATCTAAGGTTTATGAGACTACAAGCTGGGAGAAGTCGAAACAGAGGTGCACTTCCTGCTGTCCTGCTCCAAATACTGCCAAATAAGGGACACACACCTCCCTAAATTCTTGAGTCAGTTGACCCAGTTTCCACACCTGCCTGACCCTGAGAAACTGCAGATCCTGCTGGGAAGCCCATCTGAAGCCCATCTATTATTTTTTATAATACATGGATATTATCTGTGATAAAAAAAAGACAATAAACAGGTGTTAAGGTTCAAATTGCAAGTGAATTTAATGAATAATAATAACGTAAATTAAGTCAATATTAAAGAATCTTAAATATAATTTTCTTTTTGATAATTCAGTAACGATGATATTGAACTGCAAAAATAACGTATTTTCAAGGAAAAGGTGTTTCAATGTTTGTAACAGGGCGAGCAGCCCTGTATATTGTTTGTTTTTTTGTTTATTTTTAGAACGAGGGTTCATCCTCGCCCCTGTGCAGATTATTGTTTTTGTTTATTATGATTTATTGTATTTATGTCGGCGAGCGCAGTATGTTTTATTGTTTGTATTTTGACGGCGTAGCCGATTGTTTTGTTTAGTGTGGATGGGTAGCCCCATCCACATGGTATATAATTAAAACTCGTGCAGAAGGTGGCCATCTCCCGAATTAATTAGGTGATTTAATTTGTTGCTAATCGGGAGATGGTCACCTGTTATAAAAAGCCTGCAGCTCTCTAGTTCGCGGTGGGTGTTGTAGGAGTGAGAGCGTGAGCGTGAAAACGAAACTAAATTTATAACATACAGGAACAGTGACAGCGACTGCCCAGCCTGACCTGTATGGTTTATTTATTATTTATTGTTGATTTTGTGTGCAAGATTTGTGTTTGTTTACTCTTTTATTTTGCTCGGTGAGCACAGTGTTTATTTTTGTTTAAATAATTTATTTTTGTTTGCTTTAAATAAAACGGCGCCCGTGCCACTGCACCGTACCTTTTGTTTTTGTTGTGCCTTCTTCTGGTCTGACGTCACCACTAGCCATTCCTGTCACAATGGGGTATGCTTTTTATTTTATTTTTTAGTCGCTGTCAGAGTCGAAGATTATTTGTCTCGTTCGCTTGGTATGGGTCAAAGGGCTTTCCATCAGTATTAATTCTTCTTGATCTATGTGCTGCCTTTGATACTGTAGACCATTCCATCCTACTGAATCATCTTTAAAGCACAGTAGGACTGTCTGGCCTTGTCCTATCCTGGTTCATATCTTATCTTTCTGATAGATTTCAGTTTGTCTCTATTGGGGAGGTAAAATCGGCATTATCAGAAGTTTCTGTAGTGTTCCACAGGGCTCCATTCTAGGTCCCTTGCTGTTTTCATTATATATGCTACCGTTAGGTGACATTATCTGCAGACACAGAGAACTTCCATTGCTATGCTGATAATACCTAGCTATATTTGTCCCTAAAGCCAGTAATTTCTTCTGCCTGGGTGTTATTAGCTACTTGCCTTACAGACATCAAGCATTGGCAGTCACAGAATTTTCTAATGTTGACTTCAGATAAAACAGAGGTTATGCTAGTGGGATCACAGAACCAACTAAAAGGAAATGTGGGATTACATGAGCTCGACCCTTGCAGTCTCTCATCAAAACTTAAACTAGAAATTTAAGTTTGACCCTGATCTATCATTTATCAGGTATGTTCGTATCAGGGAAGTTACTAAAGTATATTTTTATCATTTGCAATGGAAGTAATCATTAGGGCATCAAAATGGGTAGTAGGAGGAGAGCGCTTGGCTTCTGGAATGCGACTACCACCAATTCGAGCATACATGGATGACATGACAACCATGACTACAACAGTAGCCTGCACCAATCAGTTATTGAGCAAATTAACCAATAACATTGAATGGGCACGAATGCAATTCAAGCCCACTAAATCAAGGAGCATCTCTATAATTAAAGGTAAAGTAGTAGATAAAACATTCTTCATTAATGGTGAGGCAATACCAACAGTGTCTGAGAAGCCAGTGAAGAGTCTTGGGAGATGGTACGACAGGGATCTAAAGGACACAGTTTGTGTGGGAGAAGTTAGACAACAAGCAGTGGAAGGGTTGAAGAGCATAGACAGCAGCGCTCTACCAGGCAAACTAAAACTCTGGTGCTTTTAGTTTGGTCTACTGCCGAGGTTGCTGTGGCCACTGACTGTGTACAAGGTTTCTTTGACAACAGTAGAGAAGCTGGAAGCTTTAATCAGTTCATACATCAGGAAATGGTTGGGAATTCCATGCTGCCTCAGCAGAGTGGGACTTTACTGCAGCTACCAGTCTCCGCTCTAACTGAGGAGTTTAAGTGCACCAAGGTCAGACTGGAATTGACATTAGTAGAGTCACGCCACAAATGCGTAAGGGAGGCAGCACCTGTGTTGAAAACTGGAAGAAAGTGGGCAGCAAAGAAAGCTGTGGAAGATGCAAAGGCTGCCCTTCGAATTGGTGATATCATGGGGCAAGTTGAGCATGGAAGAGGGGGTCTTGATCTCAGTTCAGCTCCTCCTACATGGCACAAGGCAGCCCCAGCTCAAAGGAGGAAGCTGGTAGTCAACGAGGTGCAAAAGCAGGAGGAGGTGTATAAAGGCCATTTCCCAGGCCAAGCAGGGAGAATGGATGAGATGGGAGAGTGTGGAACAACGCAAGATTGGCTGGCAAGACCTATGGTCAGTGGAACAGAGCAGGATCAGTTTCCTCATCAGGTCAACATATGATGTTCTCCTATCACCACAGAACCTAAACCTCTGGATAGGAGAGGATCCCTCATGTCCTTTGTGTTCATCACCTGCAACATTAAGGCACATTTTGACAGGATGTAAGGTGACTCTTAGCCAAGGACGGTTTACTTGGCGCCATGACCAGGTGCTGCGATGTTTGGCCTTAGCATTGGAAGACAAACTTAACATGACCAATAAGTTGCCACCTGTTCCATCAAAACTTTACACACAAAAGACAACATTCCTCCACCCAGGAGAGCAACCACCAAGAAAAGGTGTTAAAACCAATCCTCGCCCAGGACAACTGGAAGCTGCTAGAGACTGGAAAATGCTGGCAGATGTTGGTCAACGGCTTATTTTTTCACCTGAGATTGCCACCATTAACCTTCGACCAGATATTGTCTTGTGGTCTGGATCAGCACGCCTTGTTCACCTGATAGAGTTAACAGTGCCATGGGAGGATGCTGTAGATGAGGCGTATGAGAGGAAGAAACTGCGGTATGCTCAACTAGCCACTGAAGCGGAACAGCGAGGATGGAGAGTCTGGGTTTACCCAGTGGAAGTGGGTTGTCGAGGATTTGTGGCACACTCTACAACCCGGTTTCTCAGAGACGTCGGATTCAGTGGCCAAGTGTTGCGTCGCACAGTGAAGAACTTATCTGAAGCAGCAGAGAGGAGCAGCAACTGGCTGTGGTTGAGACGGAAAGATTCTGGCTGGGGATCTCAAGCACAATAGAAAGAAAGAAACGCTGATGTACAGGGAAGTAAAATGGGCTGAGTTGAGTGGGGGACGGAGGGGGGTGATGCTGGGACGCCAGAATCACCATCGAGCCCTCTTGAGGTGCCGTGGGCTAGTCGACGAAACAATGAGGATGGAAGGTGCCCACTTGACCCCAGAGATGTACCCTACTTAGCTCAATCCAGACGGTTGTCATGCTGATGCACTGGGGAGGCCGCACTGTGGTTGATCCCCGGAGCCAGCATCGCAGCCGTTGTGTGTGCTGATGCACCAGGGAGGCAAAATAAGCTGATCCCTGGAGCCAGCATTACACTTCAGCCATTAACACCAGACAGAAGGATATCTACATTATCATATGGAAGGAAACGTAAATGGATGGAGACACATATGGATCACATTAGTTTACTGTAAAGCTACATCTTAGTTGGTGCTTATCTTGGCGAGAGCCGAGTTCAAATCAGCATGAAGTTTTAACATCTACTCTTGTGTAATGGAAATCATTTTTAGCCAAACTTAGACCAATTATTTCTGTATCTGATGTCGAGAGACAATGCATGCCTTTGTTTCATCTAGAATTGATTATTGGTGTTTCTATTTAGGGAGGAGTGTGTGTATGTGATTTTATCCCAGGTAGTGTGGTTATTGGAATAAAAGGTTGATTTGCAATTTGTAAATTGTATCAGGGAGGGTGGTTAATTAACTTGAATAGCATTGTTTGCATTTGGATTGGTCTCCACACAGCCTCCTGTAGTGGTGTGATCCCATTGAAGTGTGTGAAAGTATTGTCTCTAGAGCAGTTAGCAGCTGTGCCAGTTCCCTTGCAAAGTGAGGTGGAACCTATTTAAGGGTGGGTATCTAATAGTTGTCAGTCTACAGGTAACCAGGGACCGAGGCAGATAGGTAAGTTCCTGCTTCAAGTAATTTTAAATTAACTACATTTGGTAACATTGTAAGGTGGTGTTTGAATTAGCTGAGTTAGTGTGTGATTAGTACCAGGTGAGTGGTTAAATTGATTAGCAGTTGATTTTGCTATTTGATTGGTTTCCACACAGTTTAGTTGGTTCTTTTGCCACGCAGTTGTAATATTAATCAAGCAGCCTATTTCCGCGCCAGCAAACAGAAGAGCCTCAACAAAAGAGCCGGGAGTCTAGCTGTGGGAGTCTACAGGTAACCAGTGTCTAAAGCAAGATAGCAAGAAGCACCAGCAAACAGAAGAGCCTCAACAAAAGAGCCGGGAGTCTAGCTGTGGGAGTCCAGCGAGGGGAGGCCTGTGCCGAGACGCTGTTCGAATAGCTCCGAACCTAACAGCGCTCTGGAAGAAGCCATCTACTAGTCAGGTCTATACCCGCCACCCCACTGCTCCCACTGCGCCTATTTGTCTTGCCTGTCCTGCTATGACTGTCTCTCACATCCCTGTTCTGTCCTCTCGCCCTCATCCTCTGCCCTCTCTCCGCTGCTGCTCCTCCAGCCCCTCTAACCTCATCCCTCTGCCTCTCCCCCACTCCCGCACACTCTCTGGTGCACTCAGGAACTGTCACTCTTCTGCTAACAAAGCTGATTTCATCTCTGCCTTTGCCTCCCACCTCTCTCTCGATTTCCTTGCTCTCACTGAAATCTGGCTGTCCCCTGATAACACTGTAACTCCTGCTGCCCTGTCCTCTCTCTATGTCCTGTCCCATACCCCGCGTCTCACTGGACGGGGAGGTGGGACTGGTCTTCTCCTCTCTCCCTCCTTACTCTTTTCTGTCCCCTCCAATCTCTCCTCACTCTCTGTTAATACCTTTGAATTTCATGCAGTCCAACTAACCTCTCTGTCAACTCCTGCTAATTGTACTGTACCGTCCCCCTGGGCCTCTCGCTCACTTTCTAGATGAACTCGACTATCTACTCTCCTCCCTCCCCTCTCTGTCTACACCAACTGTCCTGTTAGGTGACTTCAACATCCATCTCTCCAACCCCAGCCACTCTGCTGGATTCCTCCCTCTCCTTCACTCCTTCGACTTCTGTCTCTCTCCATCCCCTCCTACCCACAAAGCTGGCTGTCAACTGGACCTCACCTTCTCCAGGGCCTGCTACCACTCCACCCTCTCTGTCACCCCCCTGGACCTCTCTGATCACTATTTCATCTCTTTTTCTCTGTCTCTCCCCTCTCTCCCTGCTCCTCCTACCCCCACTGTCACCTTTCCCCGTAACCTCCGCTCTCTCCCCCTCTGTCCTTGCCTCCACTGCTCTGTCTCACCTCCCTCCTATCGACTCCTTTTCACAACTCTCCATAGACTCTGCTACCTCCACCCTCTTCTCCTCCCTCACCGACTCCCTCGACTCCCTCTGTCCCCTCACCTCCCGACCTGCTCGCCCCTCCCCTCCCCAACCCTGGCTCTCCTCTGCTCTCCGCTCAGCAAGAATCACACTGCGATCTGCTGAAAAGAAATGGAAGAGAACCAAACTCCCTGCTGCCCTATACCACACTCTCCTCTCCTTCTTCTCCTCTACTCTCTCCTCTGCTAAATGTACTTATTTCCAATCTGTAATCCAAGCCTCCACTAACAACCCACGTAAACTATTCTCTACCTTCTCCTCCCTCCTAAACCCTCCCCCCTCCTCCTCCCCCCTCTATCTCCCCTGATGACTTTGCCTCCTTCTTCTCTTCTAAAATCTCAGATATCCACAAACTCTTTAACACCTCTCCCTCCTCCTGCTCCAACCCCTACACCCACTGCATCCCCTACTAACTCACCCTCCTTCTCCACCTTCTCGCCCCTCTCAGACTCTGACCTCTCCTCCCTGCTCCAGGGGCACAAACCCACCACGTGTGCCCTGGACCCCCTCCCCACTCACCTCTTTCAAGCTGCTGCTCCTGCTCTACTTCCCTTCATCTCCTCCCTTCTCAACACCTCTCTCCTTTCTGGTCTTTTTCCCTCTCCCTTCAAAAAAGCCTCTATCACTCCCCTCCTCAAAAAACCTACCCTCGACCCCACCTCCCTCCAGAGCTACCGTCCTGTCTCCCTCCTACCCTTCCTCTCTGCTTTCCTGTCCAACCACTCTCTGCTCGACCCTCTCCAATCTGACTTCCGCTCTGCTCGCTCCACTGAAACCGCCCTCCTGTCTGTCACCAACTCACTAAAGTCTGCCCAAGCTGCCTCTCTCTCCTCTGTCCTAATTCTCCTCGACCTCTCTGCTGCCTTTGACACTGTTGATCACTCTATTCTACTATCATCTCTCGCTGACCTGGGAATCTCTGGCACTGCTCTGGCCTGGTTCTCCTCCTACCTCTCCAACCGCACTTACCAGGTAACCTGGCGTGGAGCAACCTCCACACCTCGCCCTCTCTCAACAGGAGTCCCCCATGGGTCAGTCTTTGGTCCTCTCCTGTTCTCTCTCTACACCAGCTCCCTGGGCCCCCTCATCACATCCTATGGTTTCTCATACAATTTCTATGCTGATGATGCTCAGATTTTCCTCTCCTTCTCCACCATCCCCTCCCGTATCTCTACCTGTCTGTCTGCTATTTCCTCCTGGATGCACTCGCATCACCTCAAACTCAACCTCTCTAAATCTGACCTCCTTTTCTTTCCCTCCTCCTCCTCCCCCTCCTCTGATCTCTCTATCTCTGTTCCTCTGGAATCTACCACACTCTCTCCCTCTTCCTCCGCAAAGAACCTCGGAGTCACCCTGGACCCCTGCCTCTCTTATTCCCAGCACGTCTCCACTCTGGCACGCACTTGCCGATTCTTCCTGAGCAACATCCGAAGAATCCGACCCTTCCTCACCCACTACGCCACCCAGCTCCTGGTCCAGGCCTTGGTACTCTCCCGCCTAGACTACTACAACTCCCTCCTGGCTGGCCTCCCTGCGTCCGCCAGCCGTCCGCTCCAGCTCATCCAGAACTCTGCTGCCCGCCTGGTGTTCTCTCTGCCTCGCTTCTCCCATGCAACTCCACTACTCCGCTCACTCCACTGGCTCCCGATCACCGCTCGCATCCAGTTCAAGACTCTTGTACTAGCCTACAGATGCCTTGACCAGACTGCACCCAGCTACCTCCAGACCCTCATCTCTCCCTACACCCCCACTCGACCTCTCCACTCCACCTGCACTAGAAGACTGGCTCTACCTCCTCTACGCTCCCCTGCCTCCAGAGCCCGCTCCTTCTCCACCCTCGCTCCACAGTGGTGGAATGACCTTCCTACAGATGTCAGGACTGCCCAGTCCCTGACCACATTCCGGCACCTCCTCAAGACTCACCTTTTCAGACAGCACCTGTAGAACTCCTCTTTTTTTCCCCCTGGACACTTATCACTCTTCCTTAAATGCGCTTTACTTGCTCTTATCTGCCCCCTATTTTACTGCATTTAATCCTGTACTTTAGAGTACTGTAATCTGTCAAGTGTTATTTAATCTGTAGTATTTTGTATTTAATCATATCCTGATGTAACTATCACTGACACTGTTGTATTATTACTTGTACTGTGATACTTGAAATGTATTTGCTTACGATTGTAAGTTGACCCTGGATAAGGGCGTCTGCTAAGAAGTAAATAATAATAATAATAATAATGCACTTTTTTCTGGTGTCCCAAAACGTGTGGTATCCCGCTTGCAGCTTGTTCAGAATACTGCTGTTAGAATTCTGACTAGAACCAGGAAAAGTGAACATATTACCCCTGTTTTGGCCTCTTTACACTGGCTCCCTGTGCAGTGTAGAATTGATTTTAAGATTTTGCTGTTAACTTACAAGGCCCTGAATGGATTAGCATCTAGTTACTTGCAAGAGTTACTGACCCCAAGTCACTTAACCTCCTTGCTGCAGTTGATGCATAGTTCACACACCCTAGTCTCTGTAAGTCGCCTTGGATAAAGGCATCTGCTAAATAAACATGCTATACAAATGTATTGTATTATTGCGATACTTTTGTATAAAAAAAGCGCTATATAAATGCAATAAATATGGGCTCCCGAGTGGCGCATCCTGCACTCTACGCGAGTGCTTTACTGGATGCGCCACTCGGGAGCCCATAGCCCTATATTCTGGACATCGTCGATTCGAGTCCAGGCTATTCCTTTGCGACCGAGGACAGGAACACCCAGGGGCAGAGCACAATTGGCCAAGTGCCACCCAGGGGGAGGGAGGGTTAGGTCTGCCAGGGTGTTCTCGGCACACCGCGCACCAGTGACCCCTGTAGTCTGGCCAGGCACTTGCGGGCTTGCCTGTAAGCATCGGTGTCCTCCAACACTGTAGCTCTGGGTCGCTGCATGGTGAGTCTGCAGTGTGAAAAAAAGCTGTCGTCTGACAGCACATGCTTCGGAGGACAGCATGTGGTCGTCTTCGCTGCTCCTGAGTCAGCGCAGGGGTGGTAGCGCTGAGCTGAACTAAACAAAAATAATTGGACACTATTAAATTGGGGAGAAAACAGTAAAAAAACTAATTGGCGACTACTAAAATTTAAAAATAAATAAATAAATTGAAGTATAATCTTCTAGACGAATATGCCATTTTTACGTCACTGCTGCAGTATTATGCCTTTTTTTTAATGGCTCAGGATGCAAATATAGCCTTCCATGTATTGTGTGCGGATAATATATATATATATATATATATATATATATATATATATATATATATATATATATATATATATATATTGTGACACACCGGGGTAAGTCTGTCACTTGCAGGACCGTCTTCACTGTCTCCTTTGGTGTAAGACAGAATCACAGGACCACAGAAATGAAATAAAACAGTACGGTGCCTGTATATTTATTTACAGCAAACAAAACAAAACAAAACAAAACAAAACTAAACAATATCTAACTCAGTTTGGAGATCTGACTTCCCCCCCCCCCCCTTTATCTATCTTATTCACTGGGTAGCTAAGCTACTTACCAGTTTTAAACTTGTTTCACCGTATTTCTTTTTGTCTTTTCCTTAACTTCTCCTTTCTCCACACAGTCTAACCGCAACCACCATAAGCCTCCCCCAGCTCGACCCTGAACAAAGGAGATCATTTCCTTTTATTGTAAACCAGTCCAGCCACTTACAAAACTAACACATCTTAACCACCTGCAGCTGTACTGGTTTACATTTCAATTAAACCCTTGTACCCCTGGTACTTGTAGTTTCTTTGGTGGCTGCCATTTTTGTAGGCCCTATTAACTACAACTCCCGCATTGTCTCTTGGGAGATGTAGTCTTTCCCTGCTCAATCCGGCACTTTCCAGTGCCCCGGTCCTGTATACCCTAATATGCTAGGACCCACATATTTACCATTCGTGACCAGCCCACGTCTATGGTCACATATCCTCCTCCCCAGCTTCGATCCATCGGATCGAGCGTCTGTGGATACCATGCAATGTACCCTCGAGAGTCCGTCAGCATTCCCTTGTTTGCTACCGGCTCGATGTTCAATCTGGTAATTAAATGGTTGCAATTCTAAAAACCACCTGGTGACACGCACATTGCGCTCTTTATTTTGATGCATCCATGTCAGAGGTGCATGGTCTGTCACCAGTGTGAATTTCCTGCCCAATAAGTAATATTTTAATGCATTCAAGGCCCATTTTATTGCTAGACATTCCTTCTCTACGATAGCATAGTTCTTTTCAGATGGTGACAATTTACGGCTAAGGAATAGAATGGGGTGTTCCTCCCCCTGTATCTGCTGGGAGAGGACTGCTCCCAACCCCACATCAGATGCATCTGTTTGGACAAGGAATTCAGCGGAAAAATCAGGCGTTACCAACACCGGGTATGCACACAGTGCATTCTTTAAACTCTGAAATGCCGCCTCAGCCTCGTTTGACCATTTGATCATCACGGGCCCCTTGGCTTTAGTGAGCTCTGTCAGGGGAGCAGCCATCGTGGCAAAGTTAGAAATAAATCTCCTATAATAGCTGGTCAGGCCAATAAACGCTTTCACCTGTTTTTTATTTATTGGTTGTGGCCATCGTTTGATTGCTTCCACTTTGTCTATTTGGGGTTTCACTACCCCCCGACCTATCACATATCCCAAGTATCTGGCTTCTTCCAGCCCAATCGTGCATTTCTCTGGGTTTGCCACCAGCCCCGCCTGTCTAATTGCGGTTAATACTGCCTGTACTTTTTTTAAGTGAGACCCCCAGTCTTCACTATGTATGACCACGTCATCAGTATATGCCGCCGCATATTCCTTATGTGGTCTAAGGATCCGATCCATCATTCGCTGGAATGTTGCGGGGGCCCCATGTAATCCAAACGGTAGTACTGTGTACTGAAACAATCCGTCTGGGGTTGCAAACGCAGTTTTTTCTTTGGCTTTCTGAGTTAGGGGGACCTGCCAATACCCTTTAGTTAGGTCCAGAGTTGTCAGGTAACGGGCGCTGCCCAGTCGATCAATTAATTCGTCTACCCGTGGCATTGGGTAGGCGTCAAATTTAGAAATATTATTTAGCTTGCGATAATCGTTACAGAACCGTAAAGTACCATTTGGTTTTGGTACCAAAACTATGGGGCTTGACCATTCACTTTGCGACTCTTCAATGACTCCCATTTTTAGCATTTTTTCTACCTCCTCCTGTATAGCCTTCCTTCTGGCCTCTGGTACCCGATAGGGCTTTAAATTAACTCGTTTTCCCGGCTCTGTGATGATGTCATGGAATATCACGTTAGTGCGCCCGGGAGACTCTGCAAACACCTGTCTGTTTCTATTCAGGAACTCTCTAACTTCCTGCTGCTGGTGGACAGACAGGGTGTCAGATATCTTTACCTGGGCTCCGCCTGGCTGAGTTTGCACTGGCTTGGCTGTCTCCAGGGAAACCAAGACCTCTCTGTCTTTCCATAGTTTCAGCAAGTTTACGTGGTAAATCTGAACCGGTTTTCGTCTCCCTGGCTGGCTAACCTTGTAATTTACCTCCCCGACTTTTTCGAGGATTTCATAAGGTCCATGCCATTTTGCCAGGAATTTACATTCGACCGTCGGTACTAAAACCAGTACCCGGTCTCCGGGTTGAAACACCCTTATTCTCGCTCCCTTATTATACGATCGTTTCTGGGCCTCTTGAGTTAGTCTCATGTGCTCTCTTACCATCGGCATCACTTTTGCGATGCGATCCTGCATCAGAGTAATGTGTTCAATTACACTCCTATAGGGGGTGTTTTCTTGTTCCCATGTTTCTCTGGCTATATCTAGCAACCCTCTGGGATGTCTCCCATACAACAGCTCGAAGGGTGAAAATCCTGTTGATGCCTGGGGAACCTCTCGAATAGCAAACATAAGGTACGGTAATAGACAATCCCAGTTCTTTCCATCTGTTTCAATGGTTTTTTTTAACATAGATTTTAAAGTCTTATTAAATCTTTCCACAAGCCCGTCCGTTTGTGGGTGGTAAACTGAGGTCCGCAATTGTTTAATGTTTAGGAGGTCACACAATGCTCTGGTTACTTTAGACATAAATGGGGTTCCCTGATCTGTAAGAATTTCTTTGGGGATTCCTACCCGGGTGATTAACAACATCAGCTCTTTAGCAATACCCCTAGCCGACGTATTTCTCAGTGGCACAGCTTCGGGATATCGGGTGGCATAATCCACTATCACCAAAATGTGTTGGTGCCCTCTAGCGGATTTTGGGAGTGGACCAACCAAGTCCATTCCAATCCTTTCAAATGGAGTTTCTATAATAGGCAGGGGAATTAATGGACTCCGAAAAGTTTTACACGGAGCTGTTTTTTGACACTCAGGGCAGGATGCACAATGCTTAGTTACTGCTGTTACTACCCCAGGCCAATAAAATGTGCGTGTCACTCGTTCCTGGGTTTTTTCCACTCCCAGGTGTCCCCCCAGTATATGACCATGTGCTAAATCCAGCACTGTCCTCCTATATGGTTGGGGCACTAACAGCTGCTCTGTAACCCCCTCCCCTGTCTTCGCTACCCGATATAACAATTCGTTGCGGCTTATAAAATGGGGAAAATATACTGGTCTAGCAGGATTAACCAATACACCATTTATCATTTCTATTTTTTCCCTCGCGTTTGCTAACGTAGGGTCCTGTAATTGTGCTGTGCCAAAATTATCAGGGTTTACACCATGTACTGGAAACTCCTCCCCTCTGCTGCCATCCCCTGTACCTGAGGGACCAGGAACTTCCGGTCCCGGTTCATTTCCCACCATAACTACTGGTGGCTAATAACATTGCCAATTCTTCGCTCAGAGGTTCAATGTCAGCCTCCTGTGAATTATTGGGCAAAGCCAATAGGCCCTTTTTGTTCCAGAGTTGTTCAAACAATGGAAAGTCTCGCCCCAGGATTACCTCATATGGCATTACAGGTACCACAGCTGCTCGCCATTGCACAGATCCTACGGCCGTCTCGAACGGTACCATGGCGCTGGGGTATGACTGGGTGTCACCATGTATACAGGTAATCCCAAGGTCCCTAGACTTAATCAATTGTGTGGGCCTGACTAAACCTGTCGAGACCAATGTAACCATACTTCCCGAATCAAGCAAAGCTACAACATTATTACCTCCTATGTTTATTCTACAACAGGGGTTTCCCTCCGACCTGACCCCTGTCAGCACAGACACCACAGTGCATGTATACAGTCCCTCATAACCGTCTCCCTCCCCCATATTACATTGCATGGGTTCAACATTTAATGGACAATTTACAGCAATATGACCTGGACCTTGACATTTAAAACAAATTATGTGTGGTTGTATCAGTCCCGATTTTGGTCTAGCTCCCCCTTCTGACTTTGACGGCCAGAATGTTTTTTCATTATTACTTTCCAGTCCCTTCACAGCATGCCGCTGCCCTTCTGCCCCCCTTTTACTTGAAACAGTCTTACCGGTATAGGCGGTGTCTCTCTTCTGGGGGCCCTGGTCCGCTCCGATCGGTTTCACAAGGTCCCCTGCTGCGAGGTATCGCTCCACCAACGCAACGAGCTGGTTTGCATCGGTCGGATCTCCCTGTCCGACCCATCTTCTGATGTTGGAGGGTAATCCACGAAGAAAGTGGTCCATGACCACTCGTTCCACAATAGCAGACGGGCTACACTCCTCGGGCTGTAGCCATTTCCTGGCAAGATGTATGAGGTCATACATTTGTGACCGTGGTGCTCTGTTGAACTGGTAAGCCCACCCATGAAACCTCTGGGCTCGTACAGCTGAGGTCACTCCAAACCGGGCCAAGATCTCTGCTTTTAACAAGGTGAAATCATCCGCTTGTTCGGGTTCCATATCGTAGTATGCCTTCTGTGCATCTCCCACTAAGAACGGAGCTATAATCCCGGCCCACTGGTCCTGTGGCCACTTTTCCCGTTCTGCAATGCGTTCAAAAGTTTTGATAAACGCCTCCACATCATCCTGTTCTGTCATTTTCTGGATGAACTTGTTAGCCCTGATAGGTAGGGAGTGGGGGTGTTCTCTGGTACTGAGAGCTAGGATTTTTTGATCCAACTCATGTACCTCCTGTCGCAGTGCTTGGGAAGTGTTTCTTTGCTCCTCCAAAAATATGCGGTTGGTCTCCTGCTGCACCCGGGTCGCTTCTTGCTGAGCTCGGGTTGCCTCTTGCTGAGACATCACCGCTTGTAGGAGGCTTTGTACCACCGCTTCCATGTTGCTGTGTTTGCGCTATCTTTTATCAGTGGAGATGAGCTGCCCGCATTCTCCACCATATGTGACACACCGGGGTAAGTCTGTCACTTGCAGGACCGTCTTCACTGTCTCCTTTGGTGTAAGACAGAATCACAGGACCACAGAAATGAAATAAAACAGTACGGTGCCTGTATATTTATTTACAGCAAACAAAACAAAACAAAACAAAACAAAACTAAACAATATCTAACTCAGTTTGGAGATCTGACTTCCCCCCCCCCTTTATCTATCTTATTCACTGGGTAGCTAAGCTACTTACCAGTTTTAAACTTGTTTCACCGTATTTCTTTTTGTCTTTTCCTTAACTTCTCCTTTCTCCACACAGTCTAACCGCAACCACCATAAGCCTCCCCCAGCTCGACCCTGAACAAAGGAGATCATTTCCTTTTATTGTAAACCAGTCCAGCCACTTACAAAACTAACACATCTTAACCACCTGCAGCTGTACTGGTTTACATTTCAATTAAACCCTTGTACCCCTGGTACTTGTAGTTTCTTTGGTGGCTGCCATTTTTGTAGGCCCTATTAACTACAACTCCCGCATTGTCTCTTGGGAGATGTAGTCTTTCCCTGCTCAATCCGGCACTTTCCAGTGCCCCGGTCCTGTATACCCTAATATGCTAGGACCCACATATTTACCATTCGTGACCAGCCCACGTCTATGGTCACAATATATATATATATATATATATATATATATATATATATATATATATATATATATATATTACCATTAAGGTTTGAACTTGGCAGTGTGTTTTGAGGGGTGCCCAGAGTAATGCAATGAATCACTCATCTTTAGGAATGTATTTGTTCTGAATCACTACTTTGGATGTATTTTTTGTTCCTGACCAGCAGCAGCATTAAGCACTGAGCATGGCTGAGTGGGGCAGAGGTAAAGAAGCTGAACTCTGTGGACAGCAGGCACGTTGGATGTCAATCATATTTATCAAGAGCCTTACCTGAGTTACAGTGAACCAGAAAGAACCATAGGAACACTGTTTAATGTAGCTGACCAGAAAGAAAGAATTGAAAGTTGAAACAGATTTCAGGATGTTTCATTGAAAACCAAAGTCTCAAAACAAATGTGTTCTTCTGGAAGGTGAATGATTGATTATGGTATTTTGTGCATTTGTCAAAAATACACACTGAAAAAGTGCAAGCCCTAATAACAATGTATTGTTTATATGGTATGAAGGGTGTGATAATATAGGACACACACAGCAGACAAATTACCTGTACTGTTCATAAAAAAACATATTGGACACCCTATTTATAATGTTTTATCTTCAAGGTAAGCATCACTTGCTAGAAGGTGTGGGAGACTTGAAGTTTGAGTGTCCTTCTGTTTTTGCCTTCTTGCAAAAATACAAACATTACAGTTATTATTGCTGTTTTAATGATCCTTAGTTTACACGCACAGCATTATTATACTGACAAAAAAAAAATGTACATAAGAACCTGTCAGGGAAAATAATAAATAATATAAATTCTGTTTTCTAGCCAGTGTAAGACTGATGTCTTGTTTGCACTGCCTTTTCCATGGAATATTTTTACAATAGCTGACCCAGAAAGTAGAAGAGTGGCAGTAAAAGATCACGCTGGATTGTGGGATTAATTGAATAAATGCAAACAAGCGAAGATGGACAAAGCTGAACAAACATTTGTGGCTGTTTTTAGTTGTGGTCTTTACACAGCTTTCAGTAGTCTTATTAATGAGGTTTTGTCTACAATAAGAGAAAAATGGTTGAAAACAGCCACCATTGTTCAAAACCGTATTGTCTCTTTAGCACAAGCCTTTCGATGACATACTTCTTTACAGCACAGTTTGGCCCTGTTGGGTATGAGATACGATACAGTGCTGTCTGAGGTTTAGTGGAGGTATAGCTGAGCGTCAGTGGAAACACCGTCCAGCTACACCTGGCCCAGACCGTCCAGCTCAGCTGTACCTGGGGAAAGGCAGTGGAAACACCCTCCAGCTATACCTCGTCCAGACCATCCAGCTCAGCTATATCTGGGGAAAGGCAGTGGAAACGAGGCAGGAATCGTATGGTGCTTTTATGTTACATTTAGTTTTTATGAACTAAAAACATTTCTTTCTAACATCAATATCTATCTATCTATCTATCTATCTATCTATCTATCTATCTATCTATCTATCTATCTATCTATCTATCTATCTATCTGTATACTTATTTTTAAGAGTTAGCTTCAGTTACTGTTTAAAATATGATACAGTGCCACATAATTGAAAACAACACCATATGGTGTACTGCAAGTTTTTTTTAGAAAAATGTGTCATTTGGCGATTCTTCAGGGGATTTTTCACAAAAGATAACAAAAAGGGTTTCTGTGACAACTGAGTGGTAACCCGTGCTGCAGTGCAGTATCAGAGTTGGAGCAGGGATGTGAGATGGAGCAGGGGTGTGAGATGGAGCAGGGGTGTGAGATGGATTGTGGGTGTGAGATGGAGCAGGGGTGTGAGATGGAGCAGGGGTGTGAGATGGAACAGGGATGTGAGATGGAGCAGGGGTGTGAGATGGAGCAGGGGTGTGAGATGGATTGTGGGTGTGAGATGGAGCAGGGGTGTGAGATGGAGCAGGGGTGTGAGATGGAACAGGGATGTGAGATGGAGCAGGGGTGTGAGATGGAGCAGGGGTGTGAGATGGAGCAGGTGTGTGAGATGGAGCAGGGGTGTGAGATGGAGCAAGGGTGAGAGATGGAGCAGGGATGTGAGATGGAGCAGGTGTGTGAGATGGAGCAGGGGTGTGAGATGGAGCAGGGATGTGAGATTGAGTATGGGTGTGAGATGGAGCAGGGATGTGAGATGGAGCAGGGGTGTGAGATGGAGTATGGGTGTGGTGTGAGATGGAGCAGGGATGTGAGATGGAGTATGGGTGTGAGATGGAGCAGGGGTTTGAGATGGAGTATGGGTGTGAGATGGAGCAGGGATGTGAGTTGGAGCAGGGGTGTGAGATGGAGCAGGGATGTGAGATGGAGCAGGGATGTGAGATGGAGTATGGGTGTGAGATGGATCAAGGGTGAGAGATGGAGCAGGGATGTGAGATGGAGCAGGGGTGTGAGATGGAGTATGGGTGTGGTGTGGGATGGAGCAGGGGTGTGAGATGGAGTATGGGTGTGAGATGGAGCAGGGGTGTGAGATGGAGTATGGGTGTGAGATGGAGTATGGGTGTGGTGTGAGATGGAGCAGGGATGTGAGATGGAGCAGGGATGTGAGATGGAGTATGGGTGTGGTGTGAGATGGAGCAGGGATGTGAGATGGAGTATGGGTGTGAGATGGAGCAGGGGTGTGAGATGGAGTATGGGTGTGAGATGGAGCAGGGGTGTGAGATGGAGCAGGGATGTGAGATGGAGTATGGGTGTGGTGTGAGATGGAGCAGGGGTGTGAGATGGAGCAGGGGTGTTAGATGGAGTATGGGTGTGAGATGGAGCAGGGATGTGAGATGGAGTATGGGTGTGGTGTGAGATGGAGCAGGGATGTGAGATGGAGCAGGGGTGTGAGATGGAGCAGGGGTGTAAGATGGAGCAGGGGTGTGAGATGGAGCAAGGGTGTTAGATGGAGTATGGGTGTGAGATGGAGCAGGGATGTGAGATGGAGCAGGGATGTGAGATGGAGTATGGGTGTGGTGTGAGATGGAGCAGGGATGTGAGATGGAGTATGGGTGTGAGATGGAGTATGGGTGTGAGATGGAGCAGGGGTGTGAGATGGAGCAGGGATGTGAGATGGAGTATGGGTGTGGTGTGAGATGGAGCAGGGGTGTGAGATGGAGCAGGGGTGTTAGATGGAGTATGGGTGTGAGATGGAGCAGGGATGTGAGATGGAGTATGGGTGTGGTGTGAGATGGAGCAGGGATGTGAGATGGAGCAGGGGTGTGAGATGGAGCAGGGGTGTAAGATGGAGCAGGGGTGTGAGATGGAGCAAGGGTGTTAGATGGAGTATGGGTGTGAGATGGAGCAGGGATGTGAGATGGAGCAGGGATGTGAGATGGAGTATGGGTGTGGTGTGAGATGGAGCAGGGATGTGAGATGGAGCAGGGATGTGAGATGGAGCAGGGGTGTGAGATGGAGCAGGGGTGTAAGATGGAGCAGGGGTGTGAGATGGAGCAGGGGTGTGAGATGGAGTATGGGTGTGAGATGGAGCAGGGATGTGAGATGGAGTATGGGTGTGAGATGGAGTATGGGTGTGAGATGGAGCAGGGGTGTAAGATGGAGCAGGGGTGTGAGATGGAGCAGGGGTGTGAGATGGAGCATGGGTGTGAGATGGAGCAGGGGTGTGAGATGGAGTATGGGTGTGAGATGGAGCAGGGATGTGAGATGGAGTATGGGTGTGAGATGGAGCAGGGGTGTTAGATGGAGCAGGGGTGTGAGATGGAGCAGGGGTGTGAGATGGAGTATGGGTGTTAGATGGAGCAGGGGTGTGAGATGGAGCAGGGGTGTGAGATGGAGTATGGGTGTTAGATGGTGCAGGGGTGTGAGATGGAGTATGGGTGTTAGATGGAGCAGGGGTGTGAGATGGAGCAGGGGTGTGAGATGGAGTATGGGTGTTAGATGGAGCAGGGGTGTGAGATGGAGCAGGGGTGTGAGATGGAGCAGGGATGTAAGATGGAGCAGGGGTGTGAGATGGAGCAGGGATGTGAGATGGGGTATGGGTGTGAGATGGAGCAGGGGTGTGAGATGGAGCAGGGGTGTGAGATGGAGCAGGGATGTGAGATGGAGTATGGGTGTGAGATGGAGTATGGGTGTGAGATGGAGCAGGGATGTGAGATGGAGTATGGGTGTGAGATGGAGCAGGGGTGTAAGATGGAGCAGGGGTGTGAGATGGAGCAGGGGTGTGAGATGGAGTATGGGTGTGAGATGGAGCAGGGATGTGAGATGGAGTATGGGTGTGAGATGGAGCAGGGGTGTAAGATGGAGCAGGGGTGTGAGATGGAGCAGGGGTGTGAGATGGAGTATGGGTGTGAGATGGAGCAGGGATGTGAGATGGAGTATGGGTGTGAGATGGAGCAGGGGTGTGAGATGGAGCAGGGATGTGAGATGGAGCAGGGGTGTGAGATGGAGTATGGGTGTGAGATGGAGCAGGGGTGTGAGATGGAGTATGGGTGTGAGATGGAGCAGGGGTGTGAGATGGAGCAGGGGTGTAAGATGGAACAGGGGTGTGAGATGGAACAGGGGTGTGAGATGGAGCGGGGGGGGGGGGGGGGGAGTTACCAAACAATTCATTTATAAATAATGTACAAGGGAGCTCCTATTTAACACATATATGATTTAATGACCATTTCCATCAAATATATTGGTTTGCCATGAGGGCTGTAGCCCAATGGCAGTATCTAACTATTTCAAGTTTATTATTTCCTGGTTGAAAAACTGGTGCCTTTGGAGCTTGTTCAGGACCAAGACACTTTCATATCTCATCAGAAGTGGAATACATCCTTCAATTAGTTATCTTTGGAACACTTTGACTAGTTTTAGGGGATTCTATAACTCATGTCACGTGTGTCAGCTGTGGTAAAAACTGGGCCCCCCCATCCAGATCAACAGTGTCTGCTACTCGCTAGAATAAAAACACAATGAACATACTAATCTACTTATTCATCAAAATACACAGTCAGAAACACATCCTTAAATTAGCGCATTCTTTTTTAAAAAGCAAACATATATTGTACAGCTATGGCATCCCACTCTAGAATTATCTTCATAAAGTGCTGAATAATGTTATGTTAACATATTGAATTACACACTGCTTTGTAGTTTTCCATATACTTAACGAAATGCAAAATCCATTTTCTGAATTGTAAGACAAGCAAAGAAAATATCTGGAAGGCAGGATTGTGTTATTGGGAGAATATCGATTTCCAAATGCTTCAAAAGGTCTCAAATACAGATTGAAATGTATGTTTTATGTTTTACTGTTTTTTGCATGCAGTCATGCAAGTATGATTCAATCAGGACAACCTTTGCAATTTGCGAATGGTGCTCGATGCACCGAGGTGGGCGGCTGAGGCAGCCGGTGAGGTCTACTCTACAGCGGGTCTAGTAAAAATACAGCCCGTGGAAGACAAGGCCTATTATTATTATTATTATTATTTATTTCTTAGCAGACGCCCTTATCCAGGGCGACTTACAGTTGTTACAAGATATCACATTATACATTATTTTTTTTTTTTTTTACATACAACTACCCATTTATACAATTGGGTTTTTTCTGGAGCAATCTAGGTAAAGTACTTTGCTCAAGGGTACAACAGCAGTGTCCCCCACTGGGGATTGAACCCACAACCCTCTGGTCAAGAGTCCAGAGCCCTAACCACTACTCCACACTGCTGCCATCATAATCATAATCATAATCATAATCATAATCATAATCATAATACTACAATGTCAAAGAGCAGTGTCTTCTTTGTAGTTCATTTGATGGCGACGTGAAACTCCATGCCATTAAAACTCAAATAAAATCAATAAAATATCTTGTTTTCCACATACGAGCAAAGACGCCACACTGTGGAGCCTGCTTCACCTACATTGACACGGCACACTGTGCAACATTACTTGGATGACATCAGTTTCCAAACATTTTCAGGGACTGACCGCTGGGGTGGATATTCTGCATTCCAGCCACATCAGCACCTGTTGAGAGGGTATTTAGTCAGAGTGGACTGCTCCTTTGTTATGGTTACGGACGATCTACTGAAGGACAGTAATAAGAAACCGTGAGTGTTTAGTGTTTGTTTGTTTTATCGTTTCTAATTGTACTCGTTTGTTCTTGTTAGACGGCTAACACATACCAGGAGCTGTCGCTAACGGCCAGCACCAACCTGGACAACACTGCACTACTGTTCACCTATAAATGTACCACTCGCACTTAAAGCACCCACTTTGCACTTGTTACCGTGTCTGTGTATTGTGTGTGTATTTACAACATCATTATTTTCGGGATTGAACCCCCTGGGTTTTACTGAGCAGTACATATCTTTGTGTATTGCCAGGTATTATTATTTACAGTTGTCAAGTGACTTTGGATTATAAATAAACCACCATTGCACCGTGAATGCTGTTCTTTGTCATTCCTTGAGCACCACATCACTTCTACACCTGCACACTGCAAACCACTTTGCCACACTGTCATACTAACTTATTGCTTACAAGTTTTATTAGTTTTACATGAGATTTTATGACTTTAAAGTTATAGATGAACTACCTTTGAAAACTTACTGCTAGGACTGCGTCAGTATACTTAAACTTACTGCTAGGACTCTGCATCAGCATAGTTAAACTTACTGCTAGGACTCTGCATCAGTATAGTTAAACTTACTGCTAGGATTCTGCATCAGCATAGTTAAACTTACTGCTAGGACTCTGCATCAGTATAGTTAAACTTATTTCTGAAAGAAGTTCCCAATTAATTTGCACTTTGTGCTTTCTACTCTGATGAAGTACAGTGTTTACATTGACTGTGTTTTTCTGATCCATTTCCAGGATACAATTGTAAAACTGTGTTTTGTAAAACATATATTTTTTGTTGCCAGTAACACATGCACTGAAATAGTCTTTTTGAGTCCCATTCTAATAGAGTATATTTTGTACAAGATGCCAGCCTGATCTCAGTTTTAACCAGACATGGACTGTCCTTTTAGGAAAGCAGCTCTATTACAATGTATAGTTACAATTGTATGAATTTGATGAAAACTGACTACATTTATCCCAACTTATCCCAATTAATGAAACTGCCTCGACTGGCCTCGATCTAAAAGGCTCTCAGCCTTGGACTCGTGGGTCCTGGCCTTGAATCCAAGACTGCGTATAGGAGTGGGTTAGAGGCAGTGTCATTAATATATAGTTTTTCCCCAATATCCTGTATAAAAATTTGCATAGTTTGGAGCGAAAGCTGTGCCTTGAATTTGTAAATAAAATGTATCTTTAAGTAAAAAGTAGTTTGATTCCAATATAAATGTAGTTAATTCCAAGAGTAAATCCATGGGTAGATTGTTTCGCTTTACTTCAAAATAAAATGACAGTGCTTCCAAACCACCCTCATGTGTTATGTTTATATGTTAATACAGACTTTCCACATCGAAAGAAACTAAAAATGCTTCTGCAAGAAATGTATATTGGGAGAGCAACTTGATCACATCACAAGTATGAGATAAATAAGATGGCAGATATCTTTAATGAAAAAATCAATAAATGGACTTAACGGTTCAGAAATTGAACCATTCCCTGATACTATAGGCTTTCCTGGTGGCCTTGTACAATTCTCATGTATTTTTGGTACATGAATGATCTCCTGCTCAATGCTGATGCTGATGCTGGTGCTCCCTCTGTGCTTGTCCTCCTTGACCTACCAGCCGCTTTTGACACCATAGATCATGGCATTCTTCTTGACCACCTTCAGAAGTATGCTGGAATTTCGGGAACCTGTCTCTCTTGGATGTCCTCTTAACTATCCGGACGCATGCAGTCTGTTTTCTATGCTGGATGCAGTGGTGTTGCAAACCTGGTCACTTGTGGTGTCCCCCAAGAATCTGGTCTTGGGCCCCTTCTCCTCAATATCTACATGCTTCCCTTGGGTCACCTCATCCGCCAACACAGCCTCGTGTTTCACTCCTATGCTGATGACACCCAGCTCTACTTGAAACTCGACCCTGGTAGCCCCTCTGCCATGGTCCAGCTCTCGGCTTGCATTCAAGACATTGAGGCCTGGATGTCTGCCAATTTTCTTCAGCTGAACACTAGCAAATCTGAACTCATTCTATTAGGATCTAAAACTTAACTTAAGAATCTAAATATAGCTGCCCTGAACCTTGGAAACTGTCTGCTGCTGCCTTCCCCCACAGTACGAAGCCTTGGTGTACTTCTTGACAGCAACCTCTCCTTTGATGCCCACATCTCCTTCGTGGTCAAATCTTCCTTCTACCATCTTCGAAACATCTCCAAAGTCCATCCCTACTTTTCCCTCCCAGATGTGGAGATACTTTGTCATACATTTGTCTCCTCTCGACTCAACTGCTGCAACTCTCTATATTGTGATCTCCCGGCACGCACCATAAACTGACTGCAGCTAGTTCAGAATGCTCTTTAAACCTGATATCTGCTTTTAGCTGCTGTGTTGCTGCTACTATTTCATGTATTATGCTACTATCATGTATTATGTACTTTTCACTGTATTTAATGTATTGTGGATTTTCTTGTTACTGCATCTTGTAAAGCGCTTTGTGATGGTGGTCCACTATGAAAGGCGCGATATAAATTAAAGATTGATTGATTGATTGATTGATTGATAGTGTGTACAAAACAGGTGTTATAGGCAGTTTTTAAAAAATCATTCTGACTGTGCGATCAAATTACTTTCTGTAGCCTTATCCAAAATCACATCTCTCTCTTGTTTTAATCGTAATATCGGATCACTAGCCAGAGGCTCATGAAAATCTTTATTATTTACTTGTCTTAAAGCTTCAGCTGCATAATCCTCACTATTTATTAATAACTATGGAGCCTCCTTTATCTGCAGATTTAATTATTATTGTGTTATTATCTTTACTTTCCCCAATAGCTTTTCTCTCTAATTGACTTACATTCAAGTAGGAGCAAGACAATGTGTAATAGTTTTTTTTTCTATAGCACTCGCTACTAGTTTGCTAAATGTACTTAATGTTCAATACAGTAGAAAAATAATGTCTAAAAAACTTAGACAAAAAATAACATTAAACTTTTAACTTAAATGAATTCACCTTGTTAGTCGGAACAAAAGAAAGACCTTTGCTTAATACGGACAATTGTGTTTTAGTCAATTCTGGCTCCTGGTGACCATTCTTGGGGTATATTTGTGTCTCTCATCTCTTACCACCTCTCATTCTCCTCGGTACCCTCTGTGGGGATACAAGCCAGTGTTTAGGCATTTATAATTTGTATGATTTCAACTCATTTTCCAACTGTCGTAATACATCCATTGTCTTTTGTTCATGTGCGTTATATTCCTCCAGTTTCATTTTACTCTGTAGCTTCTCTGTGATCTGAATAACAATTCATGTTTTGCTTGTTCAATAATTAGCATGATCAAGTCTAATGAGCCTTCATTCAACACCTGTTCCCACTTTTTTCAGAAACACTGGGTCTTTGGCTCCAAATATAGGTTTCTTACTCATTCTTAGCCCTTCTGGTATTTGCTTAGCTCTCCAATATTCAGATAGAGCAATAGCATGCCATGTTAAACGATTTTCTATATTACCCACATAGTCCAATCTGGATTTTAGGTTCAAAGTACTTCCATCCAAAGTTGTAGACATAGTAGATGACTCTCCAGAAAGAGATTGTGGCAAAATGATTTTGCTTGCCTGTTCATCTGAAAAGGAGAGGCGTTGGGCTTGCAGTTCGATGCTTTCTCCAGGTTTTGGAAATCTTTCCATTATACATTGAGGAGTCATACACAATACAATACAATACAATACAATACAATACAATACAATACAATACAATACAATACAATACAATACAAATGTATTGTTATATAGCGCCCTTCACGCCAAGGCATCCCAGATCACTGTACAAAGTTAAAAACAAAATATAATAGCTCATGTATACAATACACTCCAGTTATAACCAATTATTTAAAAGCACATTAAAAAAAGCATGTTTTCAGTTTAGATTTAAAAGAATCCAGCATTTCAGCCTGCCTAATGGTAATCAGAATAGAGTTCCACAACCGAGGAGCACAACAGCAAAAAGCTTTAGCAAAAAGTGACTAAAGGTATATCAGGGGATGTGTCCGAGCAATCTGTTCCTTTGTTATGGTTGTGAAAGACCTGTAAAGGAGTTTTTGTCATGTTATATCTGTCTGTCTATTAATTGTCAACCTAATCATTCTGGGAGCTGTCGTTATTCAGCCAGCACCAACCCCGGACTGCACTGCACTGCTGTTTCACTATTGCTGTATAAATCACCACTTACACAAGGAGCACTCACTGTTGGGATTTGTGACCGTGTCTGTGTATAGTGTGTGCTATTATTATTTCAGGACTGAACCACGTGGTTTTGACTCTGTGTATAGTCAGTCTTATTATTTAAAGCAACAAATAAAGCTTTGTTTTCACCATTGTAACTGTTGTTGGTCTGTTGTTATTAAGAACTGCATCACCTCTACACCGGTGCACTACAAACCACTTTGCCACACCCCCATATTAGCATAATCCACACAGATGTGATGCTTATCAAGTTGCCGTGTGCATTTACCACATACTGCTCTTTCACACTGGGCACAGATATCTGAAGTTTTATTTTTATTGCATTTAGTTACCTGGCATTGTTTTCTGTTGCGTGTGTCACTTGATGCGCACTGTATCCGGGTTGAGCTGCGTTTCACTGCCGCTTTGCAGGTTTCTGATCGAAATGTTTCTGCTAAAGCTCCGTGGCTAGCATCAAGATGAAATCTCTCCTACTGATATTTTCCCCGGTTATTTCCTTGTACAAAACGAAGGAATTGATGGCTACCATGTCCAGTACATTGTAGAATACAGCAACTGGACACCAGTGATTGCTTTCACTGAGTACTAAGTTTTGCACAGATGGTGGAAACTCTCTTCTCGCTTTGTTTACTGTTCCAACCAGACTGTTTTTTTTTCTTTAATTGTTTTGCTAATTACAGCGAAATAAAAAAAATGGTCATTGGTAACATTCATCCTTTTTCCTAAATATGGTTACATCAGCCTAAGTACCACATTGTCACCCAGTCTCTGACCAGCTGGGCGAGTTTCATCTTTGCACAGGTAGGGGTAGCGTCCGCTGCCAGCCAAGACTTGATCCCAAATTTGACAGGTTTGTTTGACATGTATTGTGTCCAGCAACACCATGCTTTTGTCGGAAACAGCTGCTTGTCCATGTAATGTTTTATGTTTAGCTTGAAACAGGCAATGCTGTTTCCAATGAAGTCATTCCAAATTTCTGACGCCAAAGCAAATACATCTGTAGTTGCTCTCAAATCAAAACCCCAAAAATCTCAAGATTTCTCAAAAAATTCTTGTAATAGTAATATTATAAGACAGCAGACTATATATGCTCACGTAGACAGCCAGACAGCAGTTCTCCAAGGAATTGATAGGATTATAATAGATATTTGGATAACACATATCTAGACTTCAAAAGCAATATTCTATTCAAATGCATACTGCTGTAAAAGTGGAGGTAGACATAACAAACTGGCTTCTATACATACGTATTGTAGGTTATATTAACAATAAAAGCATGTATTGTAATAAGCCGTCAAAATGACGGCTTTTGGCGGTTCTAGGTAGAACTTTTTTATTTTTGCGATTCTGACTTTCAAACGCCGTCAGGGTATTTAATACTTGCATTTAGGACACTTCGCTGGGCAGTTTGTTGTCTGCAGTGAGTGTTTTATTAATTCAGCACTACTGGGGTAACTATTCACTGTCTCAAATAAAAATGGTTAAGCCAGTTTCACAACCAAACCGGAGAAGCTGTGCTTTAATCAGAAGACACAGACTTCAGAGGTGTCAGGGATTCAAACTCTTAATATTTCAGTGCACACAAGCTCTTGCAGCCTTCCTTTCCTCTGCTTTGATCTATAATTTTTTCCACTCCAATTTGGCAGACAATTTGCAGTCTCCCCCGGGCCATTACTGATTCACTGTGTTTTTGATGTCAAGGATTTTTACTTTTAATACAATTTTAGAAAGGAGATAGGCTGGCTAAACTCAGATGTTTCATGCTGTATGCTTCAACAGAATGTCTAACATGTGTAAGTGATTGTCTACATTAAAATCTGATAATTTAGCCAACAGGGTTGTGTGTTTGCTCTTCTGTACCTATAGTTTTTGCACAGGCTCCAAACCATTTTATATCAGAATGAAATGTATATAGTGTTTAGAAATACATTGCCCTGAATGAATTCACAATGAATAGGTATGGTATTCATTTACAACCAGTCAATAGCTATGCAACTGGGGAATGTAACCATATGAAAATGAAAAATAATAATGTTTTACATAGCTGTCTTTTTATGTCTTAAATATTTGTTGGAGCAGAACATAAGCTGCATACACATAGCATGTGGGTATTGAATTGCAGTGTTGTTAAAAAGCAAGAAAACATCTGATTTTCTCATTAGAGTCTGACATTTCTTATCACGAAACACACAAGGAAATCGCATGTTACTGGATGGCTATGTAGGCGAGACATGAGGCTGCCAAGGGGGGTATAAAGAGAAGTGCTAATTTACATGAGAGTATAAACTTCCTCCTCCTCCACAGTCATAGTATCTTTCATCTTTTTCAAACCAGCAACGCCAATTCACTTAATCTTTCCAAACAAAACATCTGTTCTCTCCCCCTCATTAAGCACTATAGAAACGACAACAGATGAATGAAAGGAAATACGAATGCTGTTTCTGTCTCTGAGTTTCTGACTGACAAACAGAGCACCCTGATTGAAACACAGCCTTGTATTAAATGTCATCATAAACATGAAATACGTTTATCAATTTTGAATTATATTAGCCCATGTCCGGCACAAATTGATGAGGAAAAGTGAGTTTGAGAGAGTTGTTCAAATGAAGCAAAGGCACCTTCAATATATAGATATTAAATGAGCCCTGTTTCAATAGCAGACGTTAAAGGCCTTATCTTCAAGAGAGGGTGAGAATAAGCTTTGGTTGGCGCAGATATTAAAAGTGATGGCAGACCAAAGTGCCTACAAAACTGACTCCAGGTCCGAAGAGAGTGAATAACTAGTGGGTTGATGCTGTACTGAGATGGAGAAAGGGAAGAGAGGAACACAATAAAGGAGACACAGATGATGCTTTGCAAGAGACTGCTTCTAAATATAACCAGTCTGAGTGTTCATGCTGGGGGTGAAATTGTAACCAATACAGCAAAGGAAGATCGAGACCTCCTCTTGGCATCAGTCTCTAAAGATAATCTCTCCGGATAATAGGGCTGCTTGCATTTCAAATAAATGAGGAAATAATGCGTTCTCAAGTAATAAAAAAAAGCTTTGGGGATAAAAACTGGGATACACTGAAAAGGGTAAAGAAGCATCTTCATTTTGATAGAATTGAACTGACCCATCAGCGAGCGAGGCAGTGTAGACCAGCGTGTCAAGTCAAGCTTAGTACGCTTCAACAGAGAAATAGTCTTAAAGAGTTTTTAAAGGAGCGCTTGACTAAAATCCCCAAATAGATAAAGCTCTGATGGGAAATTTTGAATGGAAAGTTATTAAATGACATATGTACTGCTGTGGGATTAACTGGCGGAAGTTCACTTTTGTGTAAAAAACATTGTATATCTTGAAAACTGTTCTAGAGGGTCAGAGACATATAATAGAAGGTTGTCTGCATATAGGGACACCGTTTGTTCCCGCCCTGCCCAAGCTATCCCCTGAATATCACGGTTGCTATGGAGGGAGATAGAGAGGGGTTCAATTGCAAGAGCAAAAAGAAGTGGAGAGAGTGGACAACAAATTGTAGTGATTTGTGCAGCAGCCAATCACAGCACTTCTGAATCAATGTGTCCTTAATCAGAGCCTTGTATGGCTGGAGAGCTCATTTTAAAAGGTGTACATATAACTTTTTAAATTATTATCATAAGAGATGTGTATTTTAAGTGCAATAAGCTTTAACAGTATGGGGCTATATTAAGATCACAACGATAGCTCAGCAGTATTTTTGTTTGTTTGTTTTAGCCGATCGCGTACAGCCCTATGTTAGCTAGTTTATAGCTTATCATGCCATTTTTCTTCACTGTTCTGTCGCCCTTCCATGTTTTGGGTGTATCAACAAAGGTGTTTATTTTTAGTGTTTATTTATTTTACAAATGCAATGTGCTCTGAGTGTATTGACCCAAAAGTTGTTTAAAAAAAAGTCAAATCCAGGGCTAAAAAAAAACAATTAAACATCTGCCAAAAAAATGATTTATTTATTTATTTAAATAATGGCAATTAACTTTTATCTATTCGTGGCATGTTGTTTTTATTCCAACGAGGAGACTCCCTAAGCCTATTTCTTGCAATTCTCCAAGTGGAGTCCATATATTTTTATTTTATATTTTTTAGTATATTTATTATATTTTTTACTTTAGCAACTCCTGTCTCCCTTGTTTACGCACCGCAAAATATACCCACTAGATTTCCCTGATGAAAAACAAATGGCACTTTGTTGCACTAAATGACATTTGTCTTATACCATTAGAACCAGGGTCTTCTTTTTACATGATAACATTCCTATATAGAGTGAACAGGTATGCTACAAACACTATTTTATCTCCACTTTATTATCTAGCTGTAGCCAACATAACATATTCAGTGTTGAGTCCTGGTATACAATACACACAGGCAGCATGCATATACACCTCTTTAATACATATTACTGTATTTTCTTCATCTGTTTAAATGAGGGAACACAATCACATGTAATAATAATGTAGATTCCACAAGTTTAAATCAGCATATTGTTTTAACGCAATGTTAAGGTCTGTAGTAACGTTCTGAAATGTATATATTTAAAGCAAGTATACATCAGTAGCCTATTCAGAGAGAGAGAGAGAGAGAGAGAGAGAGAGAGAGAGAGAGAGAGAGAGAGAGAGAGTTTAAACCCAACAAAACAACAAGAATTGACGATACAAAATGGAACAGTTTGGAAAAATTATTTTGAAAACTTTTATAAAGATATTCAACAAAAAGATCTACCAGATAAACAAAATGAAACTAGAGAAAAACTGAAATTACTTGAACAATCAATTAAAGATAACCAAAACACAATTGATGTTCCAATCACCCTACAAGAATTAACTAAGAAGCTGCAGGCACTGAAAACCAGAAAAGCCTGCAGCCCTGACAGCATCAGCACTGAGATGCTCAAACACAGCAGCCCTAAATTACAGGAGGCAATGCTTAAATTGTTCAACATGGTACTAAGTACTGGTTACTTCCCTGACATCTGGAACCAAGGGCTTATATCCCCAATTCACAAGAGTGGAGACAAATTCGACCCCAACAACTACCGAGGCATCTGTGTGAGCAGTAACCTGGGGAAGGTATTCTGCAGTATCATTAACGCCCGGATACTGGCCTTCCTTATTATTATTATTATTATTATTATTATTATTATTTATTTCTTAGCAGACGCCCTTATCCAGGGCGACTTACAATTGTTACAAGATAACACATTATACATGTGTTATGAGTAAGAGTCAAATTGGATTCCTACCAAAAAAGCATTTGATTCTATTTGGCATGAAGGTTTATATTACAGAATTCTTCAAAGTGGTGTAGTGGGTAAAATCTATGATATAATAAAATCAATGTACACAGAAAACAAATGTGCAGTCAAAATTAGCAACAAAAGAACTGATTTCTTCACTCAGGGGCGGGGGGTGAGGCAGGGCTGCAGTCTGAGTCCAACACTGTTCAATATTTATATTAACGAGTTGGCTACGATGTTGGAGCAGTCTGCAGACCCCGGCCTTACTCTACACGACACAGAAGTCAAGTTCCTGCTCTATGCAGATGACCTGGTCCTGCTGTCGCCCACAGAGTAGGGGCTGCAGCGGAACCTGGCACTGCTGGAGCAGTACTGTCAGACCTGGGCCCTGGCAGTAAACTTTAAAAAGACCAAAATAATGATTTTTCAAAAAAAAGGCCAGAACTCAGGGAAACAGATACCACTTCACCCTAAATAACACTACACTAGAACACACCTCAGACTACACTTACCTGGGCCTGACTATCAGTGCGTCAGGGAGCTTTAACCTAGCAGTGAATGCACTAAAGGAAAAAGCCAGAAGAGCTTTCTATGCCATCAAAAGAAGATTCTATAAAATAAATATTCCTATCAAAATATGGCTAAAATTAATTGACAGTGTCATCCAGCCCATTGCGCTGTATGGTAGTGAGATATGGGGTCCACTCAGTCAACAGGACTACAATAAATGGGACAAACACCCAATCGAAACCCTGCATGCTGAACTCTACAAAAACATCCTACAGGTGCAAAGAAAAACACCAAATCATGCATGCAGGGCAGAATTAGGCCATTACCCAACACTCATAAATATAAAGAAAAGAGCACTAAAGTTTTGGATGCATGTCACAAAGACGGCCGGAGTGGGTGGCGTCAGACCAGAAGCAGGAAATAAACAGACAGAGATGTGTGGTTTGGTGAAGCTGAGCGAATGCTTTCGCTCAGCATTTAATAAACAGAACAGAAAATAAAAGGTTGGAACACAAAACAGGACACGGCACTATACGCCAAAATAAAAAGACAAACAAAACTAACTAAACAGTGCACAGACAGACGAACAAAACACGGTGAGCAGATTTAACTATTTACGCTTTTACGATACACAATTACCTCCGTCTCCAATCCCGTTCTCCACTCACCGAATACCCAACCCTGAGTGAAAGAAACGTGCATCTATATATACTAATGACTATACACCAACATTTACACACGCACGCAACACACAACACATAATATGCACACAGGGGCGGGGCACATTGCCACATATACCCCCCCCCCCTGTGCAAAGCACACATGGCCTCAACGGCCACCTCCCCCCTTAAAAATCCAGCAGTCCAGGACAAAGTCTCGGGCTGGGAAGGGAGGCTTCAGTGGGCCCATGGCTGGCCATGCTGTCAGCACCCCTGCCGGTAGTGGCACGGCTGACAGCATGCTGGTCCATTCCTGCAGCGAAACTGCTGCTGGGGAAAGTGGTCTCCTGACCTCTCCCCCTGTCTTTGTAGCCGGTAGCTCCCTTTGGTGGGGCTCCGACCACATTACTTCCAGCAGCAAAGAAGCTGCAGTGGGAGCAGGTCTCCTGACCTCCCCCACGATCTCCGGCAGCGAAACTGCTGCTGGGGTTGGTGGTCTCCAGACCTCCTCCCCCTTCTTCGTGGCCGACAGCTCCCCTTTCTGGGGCTCCGGCCACCGTACTCCCTGTGGTGGAGGTACGGGAAGCAGAGACAGCTCCTGCTGTTCTGCTTCTGGCAGTGGCGGAGGCAGAGGCAGCTCCTGCTCCTAGTGGCAGAGGCAGCTCCTGCTGCTCTGCTCCTTGCGGTGGTGGAGGCAGAGGCAGCTCCTGCTCCTCTGCTCCTGGCGGTGGTGGAGGCAGAGGCAGCTCCTGCTTCTCTGCTCCTGGAGGTGGTGGAGGCAGAGGCAGCTCCTGCTCCTAGTGGAGGAAGCGGTGGAGGTGGCGGAGGCAGAGGCAGCTCCTGCTGCTCTGCGGTGGAGGCAGAGGCCATGGGGCTGATGCTGGCCACTCAGAGGGAGGCTGTGGCGGCTGGGCTGGTGTGCGCCGTGCTCCCTTCAGCAGCATAAATAGAGGCTGCTGGGGGACACCAGCATCCTGCCCTTCTCCCCCCCAGAAAAATTCAGGGGGTTGCGCCTGTAACTCCTCCCCTTCTGGCTCTTGGGACGGCAGCGATGGCTCCTCCCCCTTTAGCTCTCGGGATGGCAGCAGCAGGTGAACCAACAGGTATTCTCCCTCTGCTGGCAGCTTGGGTCCTAGGGCTGTGGAAGCCCCGACTTCCCTCTCTTCGGGCTGTGGACGCACCGACTCCTCCCTTTTGGGCTGTGGATGCATCGACTCCTCCCTTTTGGGCTGTGGACGCACCGACTCCTCCCTCTTGGGCTGTGGACGTTCGGGCTCCCCCCACTCAGGCGTAGGACGTTCGGGCTCCTCCCACTCAGGCGTAGGACGTTCGGGCTCCTCCCGCTCGGGCTGTGGACCCTCAGGCTCCTCCCGCTCGGGCTGTGGACGCTCAGGCTCCTCCCGCTCGGGCTGTGGACGCTCAGGCTCCCCCCGCTCGGGCTGTGGACGTCAGGCTCCTCCCGCTTGGGCTGTGGAGGCAAAACCAGCAGGCATTCTTCCTCTGCTGGTGGAGACGGGGACAGCAGGCATTCTTCCTCTGCTGGTGGACCTGCTACCTGGGCTGTTGTAGTTATGACCGCCTCCAGGTAGCTGAGGACCAACTCAACACCTTCCTCCCAGGTGCTTACGGTCTGTTCCCTCGCATACGCCTCCCATCGTTCTCTGTCCATAAACCGCAGGAACCGGACGGCTACTGGTATAGACTGGGCCTCCAGCCCAGCATTTGATGGCCCACCACTTTGATGGTGTCTTCTGCCATTTTTTTTCCCTCTTTTTTTTTTTTTTTTTTTTTGTAATCCAAAAAAATGTGGTTCCTGCTCTGGCCTGAGTCCTGGCGTCGCTGTAGATCCCACGCAGGACACCACGTGTCACAAAGACGGCCGGAGTGGGTGGCGTCAGACCAGAAGAAGGAAATAAACAGACAGAGATGTGTGGTTTGGTGAAGCTGAGCGAAAGCATTCGCTCAGCATTTAATAAACAGAACAGAAAATAAAAGGTTGGAACACAAAACAGGACACGGCACTATACGCCAAAATAAAAAGACAAACAAAACTAACTAAACAGTGCACAGACAGACGAACAAAACACGGTGAGCAGATTTAACTATTTACGTTTTTACGATACACAATTACCTCCATCTCCAATCCCGTTCTCCACTCACCGAACACCCAACCCTGAGTGAAAGAAACGTGCATCTATATATACTGTTGTGCTGGGATTCAATTACTAATTAATTATTCACTTGAATCCCAGCACGTGAATTAATTACGTGCAACCTCGTGCGTGCAGATTACTTACTTTAAATGCACGTGCAGTGATGTGCAATCCCGTGCCTAAATACAAATCTACACTTTTTAAATACACGTGAAACACAGACCCGTTTATATCCCGTGGACCAATGACTATACACCAACATTTACACACGCACGCAACACACAACACATAATATGCACACAGGGGCGGGGCACATTGCCACAATGCACCTAAAGAAAAGTGGATCAGACTCCCTCCAGTATGACGCCATGCAAACCCAAGAGCTCAGCCCTGAAAAGAGTCCTCTAAGCCAGCTGGCCCTGAAGCTCACTGCACTGAACCCAACTAATAATACTAAAACAAACCAGCTTCAGGTCAGCACTGCTTACCAGCCCCCAATCAGAGTCAACCAAATTATAAAACTAACCAAAAACTGCTATCTGAAACATTGGGGACACAGAAACAAAATCTCAAAATAAACTGGATTGTTACCTAAAAAGAGATTACACTCTGGCAGAGTATCTCTCTAATGTCAGAGATACAAAGCAGAGACAGATCCTGACCAAGTACAGGCTCAGTGACCACAGCCTGGCCATTGAGAAAGGCCGTCACCGGCAGACCTGGCTCCCTAAAGAAGAAAGGCTGTCACCGGCAGACCTGGCTTCCTAAAGAAGAAAGGCTCTGTGGTCACTGTGAGACAGGAGAGGTCGAGACAGAGATGCACTTCCTTCTTCAATGTAAGAAATACTCAGAAAATAAACAAACTTATTTTAAAAAATTTGCAAATCCCCTCCCAAATTTCCCAAACATGACCAACCCTGAAAAAGTCCCAATCCTCTTGGGAGAGGAGGGAAGCACAGCCCAACTAGCAGCCCAGTATGTGTCTGCATGTCACAGACTGAGGGACACACAATGAGAGCTCTGCACAGAGACACACACACTTATGTATATACAGTATGTATGTTGTTGTGTATGTAGGCATGTATGTATTATGTAAATACTTATTGTCCTGATACATGTTTATTGTTAGTAGTGATTTGGTTTTTTTTTTATTTACTGTACTTTATAAATCAATTTGTATATACATATGTATTCATGATGCATTGTATATATACATGTAACATGTACAATGGCAACACCTGCTATTGTAAG